>NC_046661.1:147018010-147029179 GCF_010883055.1 Belonocnema kinseyi | reverse complement strand
TAGACGGTCAATCAATCTGAAACTTCGCAGATGTATTCAAAAATAGTTAAAGAAGTTATAATAAAAATTTCAGCTTTTTAGCATGGATTTCGTTTCACGCTAGAACCACCTTGAAGGTAATAATTATTTGCAATTTGCTATTTGACTTGAGAACAGAATGATGACTGGATCGGACAATGGCCGGACATTTTTTGAGACCGGACAAAGCGAGGAATATTTATTTTAGAGATCAAGAATCATATTTATAGTGCAAATTATATATTTGAAAACGAAAGTTTGTCTTTTTTTGCGTTTTCTCTTAGTGAAGGCGGATTTGTTTAAATATGAAACTCCCATTTTTCATAAACGCATTGAAAGGTTTTTAGAATGTAAAATTTGTTAGAAAGTATAATAATATACTGACAGTGGGTAGCGCACACTCTTCTGCAATCTTTTTGGATTCATACTCCTCTCAGTAAATAGGTCATTACCAAAGTTGTGATATGCTAAAGTATTAAAATGCGATTTTCAGTAATTTTCGAGAAAAATGGGTTTTCGGGTTTTTTAAACGGAAAGTTCGGTCTCGATTCTGCCTGTCTACATTTTTTTCCAATTTTTTTTTTACATCGACATTTTGTTTACTGAAATTGAGGAGTATACTTTTGTTGTGTATATAATTTAAACATTATTTACCCCTCCCCCCCCCCCCCCCCCCCCCCCTATTATTCCTGTAGGTAATTTTTATTTTCCAGAAATGTTTTTCTAGTTCTTAACCTCATTTTCAAAATCCTTGTTCATTATTATTCAAATATGTACCAGCATTTTATTCTTGTAATACTTTTAACATAGAATCTTTTATAAACGGAATCAAACAGTATTTCAGATACATACTTAAAATAAAATAAGATGAATAAAATCAATAAGATCAATAAAATAAAATGAAATTTATAGAAAAAAAATGTTTTAACCAAAAATACGAACTTTCAACAAAGATTTTTCACTGAATAAAGAAACAAAAGTTGATCTAAATTGCTCAAGCTTTTAGACAAAAGACGATTTTTCTCTAAAAAAATTTAATTTTCAAACAAAAAATATGACTTCAGCAAAAAATTAATTTTCTACGAAAGTGAAGCATCACTAAACTGTTGAATTTTCAACTGAAGACCGAAGCCTGCAATAAAAAAAAAGTTTTAACAATGTAGTTTAACTTTGGTCCAAGTAGTTGAATTTTCAATTAAAACAGATGAATTTTCAACAAAATAGTTCAAATTGCAACCAAAAAGATGAATTTTCAACTAAAAATATAAGTCTTTAACAAAAAATGATTTAACAAAGCGATTTTTTAACAAGAAATAAATTTCTACGAAAAAATTGAATTTTCAATCCAAAAATACGAACTTTTAACCAAAAAGAATGACTTTTTAACAAAATTGTTGAATTTTCTACCAAATAATTGCATTTTTATCCCAAAAAGATTAAATTTCTGTCATAATAGGGGAATTTTTAGTTTAAAAAAAAAACACAAGAAATTTTCAAACAATAAATGGATAAATTTTCATCCAAAAAGATTCCAGTTGACTGTTTAAGATAAAATATGATTTTTTTTTTAACAAAAAATAAGTTTCTACGAAAAAAATTGATTTTTCAATCCAAAACACGAATTTTTTCAACCAAAAATGATGAATTTTTAACAAAGTAGTTGAGTTCTCTACCAAACAGTTATATTTTTATCAAAAAGACAAACTGTAAAAAAAGAGTTGAATTTTCAACCGAAAATTTTCATTTTTATTCCAGAAATATGAAATTTGATATGAAATGTGAAACAGCTGAATTAAAAAAAAAAAAACACGAAAATAGTTAGATTTTCATCCAAAGAAGATTCCATTTCCCTTTGAAACACCAAAATAAGAACTGCAAACAATAAGTTAATTTCCTGGTAAATGTTCGAATTTTTGACAAAAAGTATGACTTTTTAATTAACAATATTTGTAAATTTTCAACCAAACAGTTGCATTTTTCTCCTAGAAAAATAAAAATTCTAGTAAAGCAGGTGAATTTTATAATTAAAAAGACAAATGTTCGAAAAAAGTATTTTCATCCAAAAAAGATTTCAGCAACAAAATATGAATTAAAAAAAAAGGTTAATGTTCCAAATAAATAGTTGAATTTTAACCCGAAAAAGACGAATTTGTAACAA
Organism: Belonocnema kinseyi; assembly: GCF_010883055.1. Lineage (NCBI taxonomy): Eukaryota > Metazoa > Arthropoda > Insecta > Hymenoptera > Cynipidae > Belonocnema > Belonocnema kinseyi. Next base: position 147,027,003 of record NC_046661.1, on the reverse strand, counting down.
AACTGTTGCATTTGCAACCAAAAAGGTCATCTTTTTAAGAAAATTGTTGAATTTTCAACCAAACAATAAAGGTTATCATTTATTTTTCAGTAGCATTCTTTGCGAATAGAAGTTGTGAATTCGGGTGGTTAAAAAAAAACTTGTTTCTATTTTTCAGCGACCGTATCGCGACAGTTTGTTTCTCTAAAAGCGAAAATACGCTCCTAATTTTTTTCAGATTAAAAAAAAATTATTTAGAAGTTGAGAGCATCAAATTTACGTGAAAACTGAGATTTTCTTAGTGTTCGAATATATATATTTTTTAATATCTATTATTAGTTTTAAGTTTTGTGTTGAAAATTCAGGTATTTCGTTAACAAGCCGTCCATTATGATAGAAAAATATTTAAAAAAAAAATATATATAACAAGATTAAAATGCTGGTATTTGAATGTTAATGGGCAGGGAAAGTGGAAATTTGGCCAAGGAAAAATCAGCGAATTTTGACAATGAATTTTTCGTCGGGAAAAACTGGTATTATTTTTAATTCAAACAATTTCAATTAGTTTAAGGTACTTAGTTTAAGATAAAAAAATTTGAATCTGAAAAGCAGAATAAATATATATTTTTTAATTTCTTTAACCAAGGCTTTGACTGTCTTCTCTATAACTGAAACCTAATAAAATCGCTATTATAAGGCGAGTGACCCAGTAATCGTGACGGTAACATTTAATGATGAAACTCGCTTATTTTTAGCATTTTATAACAACAAATAGAACTCACATTCATTCAAACTAAATAAAAAGCAAGAAAATTCGCATCACGATTACGTACTGGGTCTAAGGCCACAAATACTGTGACGTTTACCTTATATATGTAGAAGCAAGATAAAATAATTTATGCTATATGAAAGCATTATTTGTTTATTCGTAACATAGTTGAATTGTGCAATGTTGGTCACTCCTGGCTTGAAAGCAGCATTCACTTGGTAAATTTTTTATTTATGCCGTCAGAGTGAGTCATTTATTCATTATACGATTTCCAATATTGTATAATATCCATAATTAGTGATAGTTGAAATGCATAAAACAGCAGCTATTATGATTATTTTATCGAGCATTCGTAAGAATAGTGAGAAAAAAAAACTTAGCGTCAATTTCAGCATTATCGTCCAACCATTCATTAGGATACAACATTTTCCTTACTAAGAAAGGTGTAAATTATTCAATTTTATGTTTGTTTTGATTATAAGAAAATATAAAAAACATTATTTTATATTGGGAATGGAGGTTGACCATTTCGCCATCTGGTGCCAAAAATCTGAACTAGAAAGTGTAGGTACATTTTAAAGACGCATTTAAATTTGTGCGTAAAAGGGTTTTTTTACGATTGTTTTGTGGAGTTTAAAACAATGATTGAATACTAAAAAAAAAGTCTTTATGAAAAACAAAGCGTTTCAGATAAAATTTCCATATTGTACATTTAAAAAGCACGTTTCTGTCAAGAATGTTTTTCTGAAGAAAAAAAAACACACAAAAATTATGTTACTATTTTATATCAGTTTCAATGCGTTATAAGTTTAAATGAACGTTAATTAATGTGTGTAGCGAGAAATTTGGTCCACGTTATGCAAAGAATATGAATAATAGATAATTGGAATTGAAATACGAATTCTAAATTAACTTTCATGTCAGATCTTTTAGGTCGTAAATATTTCATGTGTAAGTTAATAAAAATTTACTTATGTTTGCTTCGACATAAGAAAATAAATAGAAAAAGACAATAAATAGAAAAATAATTGTTCTTTTTTTGAAAAACATTTTTGTCAACCAAATATTTCTTACTGCATAACATGTAAATTCCAGTTTGTTTTCGAGAAATATTTATCTTTAGTATGCAGAGAATATTTTTAAATCCATAAAAAATCGTAAAAACCCTTCTCGTTTTTAAATTAAATTTTAATGACTAGGAAGCTGCCTAAAGCCTTCTTAAAGGAAAATTTTATTTAAAAAAAAATTTTTTTCTGGTTCTTAAGAATGCATACTTTTTATAACTTACCAGAGCCAAATAATTTTTGTTTCTATCGGATACAAAATAATACAAAAATACCAGTCACTAAATGCCACTAAATATAGCTTCTATAAATTTGAATAAAAACATGGAATTTCTTATAAAAAGCTTGTTTCCCCGTTTCGTGAAGAAATTCACACTATTTCCTCTTTTTTAAACTCATTTTTCGCTCTGATCCCTGGAAACAATTCGCAATTCTTATTTAAAATTTTTTATTTGATTTTGCCCTGCTATAATATGATAATATTAAAGATTTTATAAACGAATTGAATCCTTGAATTTTTTTTTAAACCTTGGAAACCTCGAAATCTCCTTGATTTTTTCACGAAAAAATCTTGCTGCTGAAAATTTTGTTATTCGTCAAGATATAATTTATCTTTTCTTGATTATAGAATAAATAAATATATTTCAAGGCACTTATTGTTGAGGTGTTCAACTTAGAAATTATAAAAATTATTAGTTTAAAATTTCAAAGTTAATTCAGTTTTAGAATTAGAATAAGCCATAGCAATACAATGGATTTTTCGAGGGGTTGATCACAAAGATACAAAAGATTTTCCAAACTATGATTCAAGAAATTAAAAAATTAAAAATGTAAAAGTTCAAAATTTCACAAAGATTTTAAAACTTATATAAGAGTTGAACAATTTTAAAAAGGGTATATTAAACCACATTTCTTATATTTCAAACCATTTCAAAGATTTTAAACAATTCCAAAATTTTGTAGCAGATATCAAAAGATTTTACGAAGTTTTGTAATAATTTAAATAATTCCAACGAATTCACAAGAATTTCAAAAGGTTTCACAAAGATTTTAAAGATTTCGAACATTGCACAAAGTTTTTAAAACTTTCAAAACATTTTAAAGATTTCAAAACATTTGAAATATTTTAAATAGCTTCAAAATTTTTTAGTAGATGTCAGAAGATTTCACAAATGTTTCAACGATTTCATAAAACATTCATAAAGATTTTAAAACAATACGAGAATTTTAAAGATTTCAACAAGGGTGCAGTACACCAGATTTCAAACCATTTCAAAGATTTTAAACGATTTAAAAATGTTTCACAAGAATTCAAACGATTACAAAATATTTCCGAAAGATTTCTCAAATATATTTAAAGAATTCTTAAGGATTTAAAAACATTTCAAGAATTTCAAAGATTCCAATAAGTGTAAAGTACACCAGATTTCAAAGATTTCAAAACATTTAAGATTTTTCATGATTTCAAGAGGTTTTAACAAATTGGAGAATATTTGAAAAGATTTTAACAATTTCAAACGAACAAAAAAGATTTCACAAAGTTTTTGTAGATTTCAAAGCTTTCAAGGACATAAAAGATTTGATCAAGAGTACAGTATAACAGATTTCAAAGATTTCAAAACATTTCAAATATTTTAAACCATATCAAAATTTTAAATAAAATTTCAAAAGATTTAACAAAGATTTCAAATATTCCACTGATTTTAAACGATTACGAAAAATTTCATAAAGATTTCACAAATATTTCAATTATTTCAGTGATTTCAAATAAATACAAAAGATTTCGCAAACAAAGATTAAAGAAAGAGTTCACAAAGATTTCAAGAATTTTAAAGATTTTACAAAAGCTTTGAAAAATGCCAAAAGATTTCTCAAATATTTCGCCGAAATTTCAAGCTCTCACTAAGGTCTGTAATACTTCACAAAGATTTCAATGATTTCAAAGATATTACAAAGATTTAAAAATATTCCTAAAGATTTCACAAAGACGACTCATGTTCGCAAAAAATTAAGAATTTGTTTATTTACGATTCGGCTTTCTTTATAAATTTTTGGCCCATGAAAAATGAAATGGCTCATTTTTTACATATAAGAGAAACTTTTATTTAATTATTTGATGCAAAAAAAAAGATACCTGGAAAATTTTAATTTCTTGACCTGGAAAACCTGTAAAAAAAGGTTTCATCTAAAAATGTTACTCAATTTTGAAATATCCCGAGATATGGGGATAATAAATAAAACGAAAAAAATTTGATCGAAAACAATGATTCTCTTTTCTGCTGAAAGGATAATATATTTAAAAAATATCGATGATGAAATTAAAAAATATTTATTACTACGTCAAAATTTAAACTAATTTTCAAATAAAATTTCAAGCGTTTTTTGTTAATACAATTTTTTAAGAACTGTTAATTTATTCTTTTTTTTTTATTTTCGGAAAAATGTTGGTTATCTAGTTTTGTACCTATTTTCCAACCAATTGAAAATTCAACTATAATTAGTTTAAAGTGGAACTGCTTGGTTAAAAATTCATTTATTTGAAGGTGACTCATCATTTTAGTTAAAAAACCTTTTTTTTTGTTCAATATTTTGTTTTCTACTTGAAAATTATTTTAATTGAAAATTTAACTGGTACATGTTTGGTTCAAAATTTGAGTTAGAAATATTTTGTTTAAAATTTCTGTGTTATATTAACAATTCAAATTTTTCGAAGAATATTTAAGCTTTTTTCTGTCTAATTTTCATTGAAAATTGATTTCAAAATTCAAATATTTGATTGAAAATTCATGTACTTTGTTCAAAATTCGTTTATTTGGGTAAAAAATCCATCTTATTTGTTGAAAATTGATCTTTTTGGTTGAAAGTTAGTTTCTTCTTATTCAGAATTAATTTTTTTACCTGAAAATTTAACTGTTCAATTATTTGTAGAACAATTTTTTTATAGAAATTTAATCTTCTTTTTTAAAAAGTATACTGTTTCGTTTAAAATTTACTTTGATTTGATTGAAAGCTAAGTTTTGTTTACTGAAAATGTAGTTATTCTATTTTTAGTTAAAAATTAATCTGTTTGAGGTGAAAATTCAACTATTTGTGGAAAATCGGTCTTTTTTGGTAGAAGAGTACTCTCATTAGTTGAGACTTATTATTTTTTTTTTTGTTAAAAATTATTTTCTGTGGTTGAAAATGTAACTAGTTTGATGAACATTCGTTTCTTTTTTGGTTGAAAATTTATTTTACTAACTAAAAATTAAAGTATTTTATTTTTGATAGAAAGTTTATCTTGTGAGTTGAAAATCTGTTTTGTAGAAAATTTAACTATTATATGTTTTGTTAAGAATTCATTTTTTGGTTGAAAAACAAAAAAAATATAGTTAAAAATGCACTTTTTTAAATACTAAATTCGTTTTTTGCGTTAAAAATTAAATTATCTGGACAAAAATTTATATATTTTTATTGAAAATTCGTTTCTTTGTAGCTGAAAATTTATTTTTTCAACTGAAGATGTAACTATTCCATTTTGGCTTGAAAATCTATAATTTTAGTTGCAAATTAATTAATTTTGCTTAAATTTGTGTTTTGTTGTTTAAAATTTACTTTTATAACTGCAAATTGAATTATTCTAGTTTTAGTTTTTAAATTTATCTTTTTTAGTTGAAAATTTTATGTTTTCGAAACTGCATATTTCTTGATAAAAAATTCAGCTTGTGGGTTTAAAATTGAATTATTTTATTGAGACTTCATTTTTTGGTTTGAAAATTGTATGTTCCAACTAAAAATTTAATTCTTCTATTTTTGGTTAATAAATCATTTTTTTAATGAAAAAACATTCTATTTTGTTGAAAATTCTTTTTTTGTTGTTTTTAAATATTTATTTTTCTAACATTTTAACTATTATAATTTTGGTTGAAAATATATATTTTTTAGATGAAAATTTATTTACTTTTTTAAAACTGAGTTTTTTTTTGAAGAAAATTAAACTTTGCTTGAAAATTTAACTAGCCATTTGGTTAAAAATTCATATTTTTGGTTGCATTCATCATTTTAGTTAAAAACTTATTTCTTATGTTCAAAATTTATCTTTTTGATATGAAGTTTTTGATTAGACTTCTTTTATCATTTAAATTAAGCGCCGTTTCCATTTTTAAGCGATGCGTTTTGCCGCGAAATTTAAAGAATTGAATTATCATTAATAAAGATAGAAAACACGATATTTTCAATCCTAATTTATTACAAACATAACATTATTGTCTACTGAAAAAACTTAAAGTACTTGTTTTTATAACAATTGCTCTATTTAATACCAATTAGTAGAATTTTCAACTAACAAAGATAAATTTTAAACCAAAAATGAAATAGTTAAATTTTAAACCAAATTACATGGATTATAACTAAAAAAAGGACATTTTCTGGTAAAAGAAAGTCGAAAAATGGTTAAAAAAAAGAAGAAGATTAGTTGTTAAGCATCTAAATTAATTTTTAACTAAGAGACGAATTTTCAATAAAATGTATGAATTTTCATTGGATTTTTCATAGGAGGCGCTTTTTTAACAAAAAATTGACAGTTAAATATTTTATTTTAAACTATAGAGATGAATCTTCAACAAAGTAACATGTAATAGATATTTAAACCAATAAATATTTTAAATCAAAAGCCGTTGAATTGAACCAAATTGGACGAATTTTTCAACAAATAACGTAATTTTTCAGATAAAAAAAAAAATTTTTTTATCGAAAATAAAAGAGACAAATAAAAGACAAATTTTCAACAAAATAGTTCAATTTTCAACCAGAGAGAAGAAAGTTCAAGTGATAAAATCGAAAACAGTTGCATTCAGTAAAAAAAAAAGTAAGATCATTTTTCTCCAAAACATGGTTTTTTAATTTGAAAGTATGCTTTTTTTTTTAATTTTCGCTATAAAAAATAGTAGACTGATTCCATTTTAAATCATGCAATGAGATCTGCATGAGGTTGTGTCAAAATATTTTGGCATGCAAGTATATTATTCGGCACTTAAAATAAAGGAACAAGTGTGTCACCGTTTTGGCTTAAATTTTTTTTAGGAATGGTGAGCTGCTGAGGATAACCTTGCAATTTTATAGAAACTGCCAAAATATTATTTTAAATTATGTAGTTTTTTACCAAATATATATATAAAACTATATATATAAAACAGATAGTGACCGTACCTAAAATATTAAATTTTTTCTTTTGAAGCTAAATAACCGACACTTTGAGCGTATTTTTTGAATGAACACAAAATTATTATTAATAATTTGTATAAAAGTAAACAATTATTTTTGATTGATCAAATTGAAAATTTCGCAGAACTCGGACCCGAACAGATCGCGCACTCTGGTGAATGGTAAACTCCCCCCATTCTGAAAGCACATAAAGGTCGAGCATATATTTGAGCATACTCTCATGCTCATGCGAATTTCTCCGAGCACATTTAAACTCTTTAGAGCACTATAAAAGCAAGCCACGAATCCAATTAAACTAAAACGGAATATGTTGTTGCAGGTGACGACAGGCGCTGGACAGTATGCCTACGGTTACGGTCAGCAGATGGGATACTGGTATCCTCAGGGCTACCCCCAGATGCAGGGCCAGTTTCTCCAGCATGCTCAGTACTACAACCAATACTACAGTCAACAGGCTCAGTATATGAACAGTATGAGAATGCCAACACCGGCCGCTGGCACATGGCAACCCGGACAGCCGGCCGCGGCTCCTCCGACTCCAGCCGCTCCACTCCAACCTGGACAGCAGCCCGCGATGGTGACTTACACCATGCCACAGTATCCCACGCAATGAAATCGATCACCAGCAGAACCATGCCAACTGAAACCAGTTACATACGGCGGAACATTATTCTTCGCTCGGGCCTTACTCGAACCCTCTTCAACTATTATATACCGGTTCTTTCGCGCAGCGTCTTTGACTCTTCCTCCTCCTCCTCCTCCTCTTCCTCCTCCTCCTCCTCCTCCTCCTCCTCCTCCTCCTCTTCTTCGTTCTTCCTCTTCTTTATCTTCTTCTTTTTCTTCTATTTTCAAAACTACTGTCGTTGAAAAGCGTACTCGGAATTCGGCCCATCTCTCACTTTTCTTTAGTTTTGCCTCCTTTTAAACCTCAAAGACTGGGTGGAATATAGCCTTACACCGTAGATTGGTTTCGTAATCTAGGTTCTAGAATTTAAAACAACAATAACAACAACAAAAACAACAAACAAACAAAAGAAAAACTCCTCGACGCGCCGAGTTGACGGTATATATCCGAACCAATGATCGAGGGCCCTCAAGAGCCCTGCATTCGTCGTGCCGGTGCTTTGAAGATACGCCATACGTTGCGACTATTGCGGTGTTATATTTTTTAATCTCTCTCTCTCTCTCTCATCCCTCTTCCCCTTGCCCTCGTTTTCCCATTTCTTCATCCAAAATCCATTTTCCTTTTTTTCCCATCCCATCCCATCATATATCCCTCCCAAAAAACAACAAAACAATACAAAAAAAAAAACTCGTAACACCAACTTCGACTTCGTTTCTTGGAATCATCGATGAACAGTGACGTGTCTTAAAATGTTCATTCATGATCGATTTACCGAGTATGATATTGAACTGTAGTGTAAGATAGACGAAAGATAGCTAGACACAGCGCCTGTGATGTAGCTAGATTTGGATGCACGCCATTTAAACGTATGCAGGGCCCTCGTCGCGCGAAGACGACTCTTGCGTTCCTTTTTCTCAATATTTCGCCTTTTTTTGTTGGATTAGTCGATCTTTATCGTCGGTGGTTCGATTTGAGATTCCTTTTTTTTTTCTTTTTCTTTCTTTCTTTCCCGTTTCAATTCAAACATTTCTCAACTTTTATGCCCTTTTTTCAGGGTTTTTGTTTTGTGTTCGCTCCGAGATCGGAAGCAAATCAGATTTGAACGATTTCGGGAATTTGACAGTTTCTAATTTTTTTTTCTTCTCTTTTTTTCTTTTGAATGGATGATTCGATAGATTTGAAGTTTAAGTTTGTAGGTATTTTAAATTTGAAAGCGGTTTTAGAGGGGGTGGGTTGGAACATCTTGTTCGGAGAGTCGCTGGTGAAATAATTTTTTTTCTAGTGAAAAGATCCTTTTGTCACTTTTGAGTTGCAGCATTTCCCGTATATTTTGAAAAAAAAAAAAAAACTCAGG
>NC_046661.1:147009761-147017910 GCF_010883055.1 Belonocnema kinseyi | reverse complement strand
ATAACTTTATATTAAAAAAAAAAAAAAAAAAAGATTGCCGACGAAATGAAATCGCTTTTCAAATGTGAGTCTGTTTGGAACGCCAGAGTGTTTTATGACGGGAGAAGACAGTGGTATATACTTTGGATTATTGGTAAATAATTGAAATCTTCCAGTAAAAGTAGGAGCGCTTGCTGTTTTTTTTTGCACGCGTAATTAGTAAAGACAGTGGTTCGAGTAGCTTTAATATTTATTAATTTGATTTGATGTCCCTTTGAGCACTATTTGCTGTCGAATCATTTAAAAGGCACTTTTCCCCAGGTTTTATTAATTTGAATTGTAAATATAATAGAAGAGATAAATAAAGGGTAACGTAAATGAAAAAGAAAAGAGATAGAGAGAGAGAGAGAGAGAAGAGTTAAGGCGACAGTGAAAATAAATAAACAGTAAGTGGTTTAGTTAGGATTTTGAAAAAGGGGGACTTTGCGGAACCCTTTTTTTTTTTGGTCTTGCGACTACCGACGATAAAATAATTTTTTGAAATTTCTGAGGAATTTTTACCAGGGATAATTGAATCAGAAATTGATAAAATAATGAATTATGGCACGACTAAAAGAGTGAGCACGAATGTGTCAAGTATGAATAAGCGAGAGCGAATACCGACTACGAGAACTTGACTATGGATCAATAATCAATCAAGTGATGCAAGGCGTAAAAAGAGTGTTATATAAAGATAATTTAGGTACGGCAGGGCGTCAAACCCTCGACAATGCTTAGGATAATGTTATCTTATAATAAAAACAAATTGTCCTTTGATGAAAGAAGGAATAAATATTTAAAATACACCTTTCTCATTTCATTTTATTTATTTATTTTTTTTTTCACGTTCACAGTATAGTTTTCAATTGTTTATTAATTTATTTTTCATCATTGCATGAGGTATTTCAAGAATTTTACTTTATTCCTTTTAAACAATTTTTTTTTTCAATTAATATTTGCAGTTCATAATGGAACTTAAAAGCAATTATAATAACAGGTTCGACTTCAACATTAAAAAAAAATAAAGTGCGGTATTGAAGATTTAAACAATTAAAAGTTAAACGCGTTTGAAGCTGAATGTTTTTGGTGAAAAACAGTTTTATTTTATCAACTGTAAATATAAATTAATGAATTATTTTTAGAATACATTTGTCCTTTATGTATAAAAAACTGAGCAGTGATTGATTTAACAAAACAATTCTAAATCCGTTCAAAATGGGAAATTTTCCAGATTGTAAGTTGTTTCAATTTGAATTTATTAACATGAATCGAAATTGATATAATTTATTCCGATCGTTTTATTTTTTAATAACAATTTTAATGATTGATCAATAAAATACTTTTAATTCAAAGAAGGTCATCCTTTATATTAAATTTCATAAAGACATTTATTAATATATTATTTTGAATAATTTTTTAAGATATTAAAAAATCAGGGTGGCCGCTAGACCGGGAAATGACAGTGAATTTATTTTTTGACCGTGAATTTTAACAAATTTTTAGAATAAAATTGTTGTCCAACTTTGATTTCAACCGCATTGAAATTATTTTTCAAATTGTGATTATTATAAATTATTATATCATTTAGTTTAGAATGCTTAATTCGAAAATCTTTCACTTTAAAAATTTTCCATTTTAGATTTTTAATTTTTAAACATATATTTTTATTTAAGGGGGTAGCCAGGTTTCAATGAACTTTTTTCAACAACGTTTTTTTGTCGATTTATTTTTATTTAACATTTACAACTTTTTATATGGCGTAAGGCATGTTATTAAATAACGGGAAAAAATTTATTTTTTATTTTTTATCAATATCCGGCCAATTTCTGGGCGATCTGATGACGCTATGTTGAAAAATGGTCGCCATGATTTTTCAACTTTGCGTTATCTAAAGCACAAAAACCAAAATTTTGCATAAAGAATACATAAATGGCTATAGCATGAACCTCAATTATGAAAAAATATTATTTAATAAACAAATTCTGAAAGTTTTTGTGATTTTTCGTTTTTTCTCACTTTTTTTTAAAACATTAAATAGATCAAATTGTTAATAAACATTAATGAAGAATGAAGACCGAGGTTCATGTGATAGCCAAGTCTTTTTTGAATATTTTCAAAAAATTTTGAATGAAATCGGCCCAGTAGATCGACTGGAATCATGGCGGCGACTCCAAAAAAACGCGTTTGAAGTTTGAAAAATTAAAAAATGCAGTTTTAAAGGTTAAAGGAAAAATTAAAAATTAGATGCTTTTAAAATCGAAGATTTTTTTTATAAAAAAAAACACTGCCGGACCGGGAAACCGGGAATTTGACGAATTTTCAGAAGAAAAATATGCCAAAGTTTTATTTAACAGTTTTTAAAAATAATTAAAGTGTAGTTTTGAAGATTTAAACAATTAAAAATTAAAAGCATTCGAAGTTGAAAATTTTTGATAAAAAACAGTTTCATTTTATCAACTGTAAATATAAATAAATAAATTATTTTCAAAATGGATGTAGAAATCTAAACAATAATTCTTTGACCAAACAATTCTAGATCAGTTTAAAATTTGAGAATTTCCAGATTGAAATTGTTTCCATCCGAAAGTTTTAATAAGAATTGAAATTAATATATCATTTATTCCGGTAATTTTATTTTTAAATAAAAATTTTCACGATTTATCAATAATGTATTCTTAATTTAGACTTTCAGGTATTCCTTTATATTAAATTTAATAAACAAATTTATTAATATATTATTTCTATTAAAATTTTTTTAGTTATTAAAAAATATTAAAGTGCGTTTTACTATATTAAACTTAAAAATAAATCCATAATAATATAGGCATAATTAAAGGATTTTATTAAATTTAAAATATTGTGAGTCTAAATTATGTAATTTTTATCCCATTTAATTTGAAATTTCTTAATGCAGAAAAAGAATAAGTATTTAATATTTATAGATATTTCACTGTTCATTTAAGACAAGTAAATTAAAACCAAATATTAAAAAAAAAAAATTGAAACTATATTGTTTTACATAGAAAGAAATTGAACAATTATTATTTGTAGAAAAAATATGAGTAATTTTAAGAGATATTTAGAAGTTTTAAAAAGATTCAAAATTAATTAAAAACTTGAAATTATTTCAAGTAATTTAAACGAAGTGTGTTGACATTTTTGTTAGAACTTCTAAATATATTTTAAAATTAAACGAAATTTTCCTACGATTTTTGAAAATCCTGCAAATTAAAAAAAAAACCTTAAACCTTCTATAATTTTTCAAAGTGAAAAATCATTTTCAATTTTGCTAAGAATCTTAAGAAAATTTTTTATTCGTTTTGAAGTCTTTCACAATTCTCAAAAAAATTCTAAATTTTTATTTGAAATATGCAAAAATCTACATTTTATTTTAAATTCGGCTGTAAGTATTTGAGATTATTCCAAGTTCTAAGTTTAATTCGAATCTTTTTAAAACATCTAAATATCTTTTAAAATTACTCTAATATTTTTACAAATAATAAGTGTTCGATTGTTATTTATAAATTTAAATTCAATTTTTTTAATTGGCAGGATTTTCTAAAAATTATAGAAAAAATTCAATTCCTTTTGATATATATTTAAAAGTTCCGAGAAAAAATTCAAAAACTATTTTGAATTTGGAAAAATTGAAACCAATCCTAGATTCCTCAAGATTTTGAAATAAAATTTTAAAGCTTTAGATGGATGTCTAGACTATTTAAAATAAAAATAGTTTAACATCTAATTTAAGAACTGTTAAGTTAAAAAAATTATTTTTCAATTTTTAATGTATCTAGCTTAAAATTACTTAAAATAATATAATTTTGAGAAATTTTTATAGTTCATTGCTTGCTTCTTAAACTTAGACTTGAAAATGTTAACGTGGATTTATATTTTTGGAACTTAATCTGAATTTTTGAACTCTTTATCATTTATAATAGTTCTAAATTTATCAGTTTATCTGCATTTCGTCTAAAATTGTTCAATTAAAAAGAGTTACTTTGAAGATATTTAAAATTATTTCTTCTATGGAATTCTTTTTAATGTTTTTAATTGAATTCTTATTTATGCATTTCATATAATTCTTGTGAATTCCGTTGATTTTTTATAAGCACATGTGAAATTTACTCAATTCAATTAAGTTTTTCCATATTTTTAAATTGTTCTCAATTCTCAAATTTTTAAAAATTGACATTGAATTTTTATAAATTTCATTTTTTATTTCTAATTTTAGGGGATACTGAAGGTAGGTTGTCACCACTATTCTATTATAATAATATAAGGATTACCCTATTTTTTAAAGAATAAAATTAATATTTGTTACAAGTTGTGCTCTGACATAATACTCGGAACTCTGAGAAAAATGTGAGGAAAAGAAAACAAAAAAATGTTGCCAATGAATGTTAATCGAGTGGGTGGCTATATCTTCTTTTGGATTTTTTTTCTTCATTTAGAATGATGGCCTATAAATAGCTATAGATTTTTTAAAGTTTTTTCTCATTTGGTGTCATTAGTTTTCATGTGAATTCAAAACTAGAACTTCTTATAGTTTTGAATCTATTTAAATTTTTGAATAATTTTTTTTTTTAGTTTTAAAAATAACCAATTCTAACGAAATTTTTAATTAAATTTTTTTTAAAATTCTTTTCAAGGGAAAGCTCGCTTTTTCATTTGAAGAAAATTCGACAAAGCCAGTTTTCCACTGAAAACAAGTGCTTAAAAAAATTTTAAACTACGAATAATATTTTTGTTAGGCGATATAATATATATATTTTCATGCAATTATGTATGTATAGGACAATACATCTTATTATTGAATTAATTAATTTATTTATTTAGTTTAAATACATAGTTTGCAGTTTCTGACATTTTCCAACGGATTTGTTGCATATTTTCAAATACATTTTCTTCCTGTTAAAATTTAAAGAACACTAAAAATTGAATATAATTGAATACAATTACTTCAGGAAAGTTTTTTAAAAATAAATTTAAATACTTTTTTAAATCTTTAAAGAGAATACCTTTTAAATTTTTGCGGGAAGGTGAGGAATTCTGATTGGTCCAGCGTCGGAAGTAAACATCATGTTAATTGGCGTAGTGTACGGGGGAATTAATATGTCCGCTAGGGGTCGTAGGAAGCATAACGTACTGTAACGTTTATTATTTAAATCGTGCTTTAAAAGTATGAAGGGTGGTCTAAAATTGCTTAAAATGCTTTTAAAATTTAACTAAAATAAGGATTTGTAAAGTGTGGCTGTGGGAATGTGCCAAAAGTCGAAATGTGGTTGGTGACAAATTTTTTCACAAATTTTTTCACCGGCTGTCATCTGGATACTTCGTTAGTCAATAGAGCCACTGCATACAATTCTGCTGATTGGTTCAGCTATTCGCAGGATATGACTTTTCAAGGTCACAGAGTTGTTTTGAATAGGGGCTTAGATAATTTTTGAAAATATATTTTTTTTCTTGAGCGAAGTATTTAAAAAAATACTTTAATATACAAAATTCTTAGAATTTTATGCAGTATTTAAAAAATAAATGTTCTAAAATTCATGCAACAACTCCATTTGTAAAATTAATTTCTATAGCTTTACATACTTTCTCCTCACAAAATCAAGCAGGGTGGCCGCTAGATCGAGAAACCGAGAAATGACAATTTTTTGACCGGGAATGTTTCAAATTTTAGAAGAAAAATGTGCCCAAGTTTGATTTTAACAATTTCTTAAATAATCATTTCAATTTTTATCTTTCTTACCCTGAGCGTGTACGCTATTTTTTTCGAGAAACGGTGTGTACACTGGGTATTTTAGGAAACAGGCGAATTTTCGAGATTTTTTAGGCTTTCAAAAAATTCTGAATAAATTCCAGGATACTTCTTGAAGTAGTCTCAGTAGTTATCAAATTCAAAAGTTTTAAGCGGACTTTCACAAAAATTGGAGGGAAATTTGAATATGAAATTTCGACAGTTCCTTTAAACATCCAGTGTACAACTTCAGTTTATAATTCGTGATTTATAAATCTTTTGCATAACAAAATTTTCCATTTAAGATTTTTATTTTTAAGCGTACATTTATTATTTAAAGAATTTATTGAAGTGAACAATAATTGAATTGTTAAAGCGATCCAAAATCCGTTCAAAATTCAAGAATTTTCGGAGTTCAACGTTAAAAATTGAAATGCTTCAATTGAAAAGCCTTAGTCGTAAAAAAAATATAAGAAATTTTAAACTGAATTGTTTGAAATAGAAAGACTTAAATCGTTAACATTTCAAGGAGCTTTTAAACTGAGAAGGTTACGAGTTTAATTGTTCTATTTAAAAATGATTAATTTATGAGTGAAATTTTTTAATTTTGATGTATCAATAACAATTAAACACTTATTATTGGTTAAAAATTCGAGTAATTTTTAAAGATATTTAGAGGCTGTGCAAAGATTCAAAATTAATTTCAAACGTGAAAATATCTGTGGACTAATTTAAAAGAAAATGTAGATTTATGCAGACTTCGAACAAAATACGCTGACCCCCCCCCCCCCCCCCCCCCCCCCCCCCCCCCCCCATTGGGCACACTTGGCTTAAAGTCATCCTAGAGACGTCTTTTTGTGGACGTCTTTAGGCTTCTACAAAAAGACGTCATGAGGTCGTAATAAAGACGTTCTAATCTAGTCCCATAAAGTATATCTTAAAGACGTTATCAGATCGGCTTAAGGGCATGTGATACTTAGAAAATTCTCGATTTTACCAGTTTAGGTTCCCCCGGCTTTTTTTATCTAGAATAATAAATATTTTCTTCTCAAAATTTGGGAATTGATAGCGAACATGCTAACGGACATCCCCAAACACTTTTTTTGTAGGTTAATTCAAAAAAGTTTTAATTTAGTAAAATGTGCTTAATTTGCCCAGCGCTTAGGAAATAGTATCGATTTTTTCTGTGTTAGATTCCCCCGGCTTTTTTTCCTAGGATAAGAAATATTTTGCCTTCAAAATCTGGGAAATGATAGCGAATATGCTAACAGACGTCCCCGCACACTTTTTTTGTGTCTTTTTTTAAAAACATTTTTGATATTGCTAACAACGTGCGGGTATATTTTGAGGTTATGTGTGTTACAATTCACCCGAGCGTTACTTCCAAACTACACAATATTTTTGGCCGAAAACTTTGGACTTAAAAATAAACATAGTAACTAATCTTCCGAAACTAACCTTGTTTGCAGCCAATCAAAAAAGTTTATTTTATAAATAATTTCCAGATTATCGGAAAGGCAGAGATGAAAAACGACGTAACCTCAAAATAATGCATATGCATAAAATTTTTATTTATCACAATAAATTTTTTTGTTATTATCCCTCAAAAAAGAGTCCGGAGACGTCCGTTATGATATTTTATAACATCTCCGAATTCACTTTTTAAAAATTTTAATTTTTGTGGAAAAAAGCCGGGGAAACTGTTAGTATCACATTCCCTTAAGGATGTCTTTAAAAGGTCCTATGTCTGGCATTTCGTCGTCTTAAGGATGTCTTGAAAGGATATCCAGTGGACAATGTCGTAAGGATGTCCCTAGGACATCTTTGAAGCGTCTTTTATAAGATTATCATTATTCGAAATCGACCCAAACTCAAAGTATTTCTATATTTTTCTCTCACAAGACTTGAATGCTTAAACGCTCTGAAATATTACAAAAAACTGATTGAGAATTAATTTTTAAGATTTATTTTTAAAGTTCAACTTAGAAATATTTCGGCTATGAGATTTCTCTAAGATTTATTGTAAAAATGTGAACGAAACCAAAAACATTCTCTAGAGTAAGTCCGAAACTGTTCTAAAAGCGGAAAAACTGTTTTATTATAAATTTGTAAATTACACGGAGATATCATAAAGGCATCATAAAGACACCATGAAGACATCCTATGTGATTTCCGTTCCAAGTTTAAGTTCAATGCGCATAGGATTTCCACTGGGTCACGTGTTAAATATAAAATACCACATAATACTCAGATATACTTAAAGGTCCATGTAGCTCGTTTAAATTGTTTAAGGTGGCTTGGGCGCTTTTTAAAAAAATCACAGGCAGTTCTGAAAATTTGATATTATCGAAAGACAATATACTAGATCACTTTACAAAAAAGAAATAC
>NC_046661.1:147003487-147009661 GCF_010883055.1 Belonocnema kinseyi | reverse complement strand
TCATATCATATTATATGTTTCTGTCACTTTTTTTGGTCGTTTTCTACTTTTTTATTAAGATGACATTATAATATGCGTATATCAATAAAATTCAAATAAAGATCGCATGATAGATAGCCCCCACAGTGCCCACCACATTGTACGGCACCAAACGCCCAAGCCACCTTAAAGGCTTTAAAATGTCCTTTCCGAAATTGAAATAAAAATACGATCATAAATAACAAGCAGGGAGACTGAAATTGAAATAAGAATTCGATAATAAATAACAAGCAGAGAGGCTATATCAATAGAGTAGCCGACACTCAAGGGTCCTTTGTTAAGCCTTCGGATTAAAGTTTAGAAATAGATTTGTTTTAATTTCATAGCTTAAAGCCTAAAACATAATAATTCGGAATCTACGGGTTTCGATGATTTCAGATACCTAACTTTTTTTCCTAAACGTTTAAAACTGGAATTAATACAACGTTTCTCGTAAATCCCTGGCGGACCGAAGGAACCGAATGGAGCCTCTAAAAAGTATCCGTAAAGAGTCCATTGGGTCCCCATTCGGTTCCTTTTTTAAAAACTCGAAAAAACAGCAAAATCAACTTTTAAATTGTTGAAATTCGGATTTTACGTTGAAATTTCCTATAGAAGGTCACGGAATAATCGCAATAGTTTTTTTTACAACGATAAAAAGTTTAAAAAGATAAAAGACGTATAACGCCTGTTGACGGCAACTTAAAGACGATGCGTTTGAAGTGTGACAGTCAACAGGCGTTATACGTCTTATATTTTTTAAAACTTTTTACCGTTGCAAAAAAAACTATTGCGATTATTCCGTAACCTTTTACAGGGAATTTTAACGTAGAATCCGAATTTCAACAATTTAAAAGTTGATTTTGCTGTTTTTTCGAATTTTTTAAAAAGGAACCGAATGGGGACCCAATAATGGAGTCTTGACGGGTACTTTGTAGAGGCTGCATTCGGTTCCTTTGGTCCGCCAGGGATGGATTGAGATACGCCAAAAAAGACAAAGTTTTTTAATTCAACTAGAAAATTGTATATTATTATATAAGTTATAATTATAAATAAGTATAATGAAAAAATTCATCAATTAAAAACAAAGTGTTAATAATTTGAAGAAAAATTTTAAAAAGGAGAGAGACGGCCAACTACTGTAAATAACTCTGCCGGCCCGGTACTTAACGAATACAAAAGAAACATTATATTATCGTCGCATCACTATTAAAAGAACCACTAAAAGGACCTTGAAAAGGGCCCAAATCTCTCAGACTATCTGAGACTTAATCATTTAAATCGAACCTTAAAATAGTCTCAAACCAGCCAGGCTTTTCCCACTGTTTTTACGAATGTGTCTGCCCGTCCGTGGATGTTTTTTTTTCGTTAGCACGATAACTTTCGAAAGAATTGACTGATTGGATTTCCTTTGGGAAATTCGTTTACTATCTCAAAATGAAGGTCAAGTTTGCTAGACAGCCATTTTCGATACGAATTCAAAAAGTGAGCGTGTTTAGAAAATTTTTGAGACCACTTTTTTCAAAATTCAATAATTTTCTGTACGGATACGACTTGCTTCTTTTGCTAACTAAGCACATTTTCGAAATATTCGAAACCATGTATTTTCCAGATTTAGAAATTCTATTAACAGTTATCCATAGTACTGTGAAACACGAACAATTTATCCATATTACTTTTTTTAATGAAATCAAAATTGTCAGCGTTATAGAATTTCAAAAATCCTAAAAAAACAAAAATTAACGTTTTTGTGTCAACTAAAACTGTAATATTAAAATATTGAATAATGTACAATAAATGCTTTGCACAATTCTCCTTTGAATTACATTAATTAAAAATAAATGTAAACATACTGAACTAAAATAATTCAAACTCTAGTCACTATTACAAATTTATATTGAAAAGTTAGTTGCCCCAAGCAGCCTGTCAGATATTTCGTATCTGCGGTACTGCTTGGGTCGAAGAGGAGAGCGTCAAGCGCGCGTCTACCACTACTCTCGCTCTCCAGCCGAAATAGTGGTAATGGCAAAACATCTATTCCTGGTGGGAATTTCCCCAGGCTGCGTATGTCTGATCTAAACTATTTAAAATAAAAAAAAAATAACTTCCAATGTAAAATCCTTTAGGTATTAATGTTTCTGGGTTAAAATGGTTAAAATAATATAATTAATTTTTTTAAATTTATAAATTGATTTTTTAATTTGAAGCATTAGAAATGATATCATGAATTTATATTTTTGGAACAGAGTCTGAATCTTTAAACTGTACAATTTATATAAGTTTAAAATGTTCTGTTTAAATGCATTCAAATAAAAATTTTTCAGTTGAAAATTTTTGATTCAATTCATTTTATAGACGTAGACTGTAAGACTAGAAGAATGGAATTTTACATTCGACTTGTAAAATTCCGGTGACGGTGTAAAACGCCGCATGTAAAAGGTTGTGGATGCGCAATGGCAAGCCCGGGTATTTTGAATTAAATTAAATTTGGTATGTTTTAATTAAATCGAATATGAAGAATAATAAGATATATAAATAAAAGGAGACATGTTTTTTTATTTCAATGGAGTTAAACTACATTGAAATGTAGAAATTTTGTGCTGGAGACATGTTCAAGTTTACCCCATGAGACTAATAAGTTTAAAAGGCTTGTAGGTTTTGTCTAAAATGTTCTTTATTAAGAGCGAAGGTAACGAATGCTTAAGTAACTAATTTCACACATTATTATTAATTTTTCCCAATAAAAAACATGTAAAATAATTTTATATTCTTTAGTTTGATTTACAATGTTCGACTCATAGAGCAAGAGCACTAGTGGTTGGCACTGCGCCATTAACTAACATACCATTTAATTTTTGTTAAATACTAGGAAAATGCGAACATTTATCATATTTCACTGATATTATTTTAATAATTCTACTAGCATTTTTGCGCAAAACGATATGGACTACTTATGCAAAATAATGTTAAATTTAGGTGTAAAATATTTAATTGTCTTTAATTTTCAGGGTGCCAACAATTTATTAGCGTTTCTAAAGAAAGTCTTTAAATAGCGACATTTTTTAATTTTGTTATAGTAACGTTATAAAAAAGTAAATCTGTTTCATTTTTTGTAGGCATTTTAAGAGAATATTTATAATTCAATAAAATTGTACGAATAAACGAACTTACCTGAAGTAAAATTCAATCGCAATTCTGCAAATACGCCTCGCCCGAATAGATTAATTGTAGTAACGCTAGTTGCTCGATCGAACTCACAGAGTTTTAAAACCGCGCGTGCAAAATCTATTCTGCAGACAACCAGTAGGGGGCGCCCCTTTTTGCCACGTACTCATTACGCTTTTTTGTTATTCAAATCGCAAAATACAAGGGATAAGGGAAAAGAATTCGGTCTCTAGCGTTGGACCTGATCGGACGTTTAAGCGGCTACTATGTGAATTTTTCTGGTTTTATTAGTGCGTGGTCTTATCATGCTGGTTTGTTAATTTGTGGTGATCCATAGTCCTGTAACGGTGTTCAGGCTAAGTTTGACTTGAAAGTGAAAGTAGGATGTTTTATCAAAGGTGGTAAGAATCAACTATGTAGTCAACTATACGAATTTGGGGAACTTTGGAACTGCACCATTGGTTTGAAATTTATGCGGAGGTAAATTAGCCTTTCTACATTACCTCGACTCGCTTTTGGAGAGGTTTCCTTTTTTATGCCGCCCAACCTGCTTTTGGATTACTATTAGAGAGGCTTTTTTTGCGGCTCAACCTATTTTGGACGCATGGAACCTGGGATAAGCCGTGAATTTTAAGTAAAAGCTTCTACCAGCCGCCTCCTGTTTTCATGGCTCCAATCTAATAACGGCCTATTGAAAGTATTTTGATAATACACAGTCTCATAGTCCCAGCTCCGTCACGACCTCCAAAGGGGTTTTTTGTGTATTTCACGGTTACCTTAGCTTTAGAAGCGATCAAATCAAATTTCTCGCTTTTACTGATTGTTAATGATGGGCAGGGTCTTTAGGATACTGAACCTTTAATTTGCAATCGGGGGCGGGATAGTCCATGAACTTCTTTTGAAGGGAATGACATCGTAAATCTAATTTAGACCTTCTTTTAGGTCCTGCATAGCCTTCAGGATGAATCAGTCCAGGTCTAGTAGTAAATCTAACATCTTGGGCTGAGCCTCACCACTTAGGCGTGTGAATAGAGGTGGAACTGGTCGCACACACACCTCTTCCCAGGACGAGATGTCACTTCTGGCAATGGGTTATTCGACTAAGAGGCAGGTGGAATCTTCCCCGAGATCCAGAACTTTGAAGAGGCCCGGTACCTCCCTACCTCAGGCTGCCTCTCAGAAGCAAAGTCGCCTGGCACTAATTAGCAAAAGTGGGGTAACGTATGGGGATTTAAATTTTGACATGGCCAGTAATCTGACCTCCCCCGTTCACTCTTCGGAAGAGATAGTTACAGAGAGGGATGACATTTTCCACTCCACTGTAATTAGGGATCACAGTCGGATTAACGCCGGGACATTGATGGAAGGACAACTCTCCTCCTCCTACCCAGAGGATCATAGCGAATGGTCCAGGCCAGAGACTGCTTCGACCTTATACCCTGGAAATGCTATTTTCCCGTTCCTGGTCTATCAGGCGTAGAAACAAGCAGGACGGAACCCTCGATGAAAGGGTGGAATTTGTCTTCGCCTGTTTAAAGATAGCCAGGAACATTCTTCCATCTAGCTTCGGGTAAAATGTAATCGCAGTTCTACCGCCTCCAAGAGGTCTTATACATATCAAAGGTTCCGTCACGGATCGGACTAGTGCAGAGCAACCAGGCCGACTTGCGAATTCTGTGCAGAGCTCCACCGTACAGAGGAATGCCCTAACAAACTCTATCCAGTGCGATGTACCAATTGTGGAGGTGAGCACATAACCTCTTCTCAGCTCTGCAGAATTTATTTATTCGAAATCAAAATTATGAAATTTTGGTTCTGGAACGACTGTAGATTCCAGGAGACGGAAACGGCACTTAATGAAATAGGTTTCTGACATCCTGGTTGTCGGGGTTTCTTTGCTCCCCAAACCCAATAGATGCCTTCTCGCAGTCCTCCTGGATCACTTGTGATAGAAACCCCCCTCCCACCAACCTTCTGATATGGATCAGCTGGGGAGCTTGGAGGACCCGCTCAGAGTTGCGGTTTCCTCTCTTCTTGATATGAACTGCTGTTATCAACACACAATCTAAAATTCTAGACAAGCCATTTAGTTGTTTCCCCTTTGGTCTGTGCCAGAAGAAATTTTACGCGATTTTTTTAAAGTACAAGAGATATTTCCGTATTTTTTCCACGATGCGATCGTAGCGACAAAGGGCTACGGTGCAACCGTAAATTCATTTCAGTATCAATGAAAAATTGGATACTTCAAGAGGATAACGATTCCAAACATCGAAGTCGGCTGTGCAAGGCTTAGAAAGAGGAAAATGGCATCACGAAAATGGACTGGCCTTCACAATATCCAGATACTAACCCAATCGAAAATTTGTGGGGGATTCTGAAGTCCCAACCCGATAGAAAACCAGTGCACGATATAAAGCAGCTGGCACGCAAAATTCGGAAAATTTGGAGCTCTCTGTCCGTCGACATTAAAAACAATAGCGTACACTTTCTTCTGATGCAGACTGTAGCTCTATCAAGAACAATAGTTTTGTTTTCATTATTGTATTTTTTTTTAAAGTATAGAAATTTAATTTAATTCTTTTTCTAGTTAATTTTGCCAATAAAAAATATTCTTACTCGGTTCGGTACATAGTTTTAAGTTTTTTAAGGCTGAACTTCCCGTCCTCGTTTTATCGGTTTTTTGAATACTACCTGATCTATAAAATTAATTTTAAGGTTTATATTCCTGCCTTCTTTTTGGGACCTTAGCCTCTTTTTTGAAAATTATTGTTGTTTTTTCCGAAAGTTTTGGCATGGAATCTAAACGGAAGATTTTTAAATTCGCAAAATAGAATGCCCGAAGTGTGGTTGATGAAAGAGAGGAGGTGGAGTTGCTGCTCTTTATAAATGATTTGGATGTCCTCTGCAACTAAGAATCATGGCTGACTCGTGGTCAAAACTTCGAGATTGAAGGTTACTTGACTTATGAGTGTTACAGAGCAGTTGGTAGGG
>NC_046661.1:146978205-147003477 GCF_010883055.1 Belonocnema kinseyi | reverse complement strand
TTGTCCAGGGACAGGTTATGTGTGGATAGGATAGAATGAACTGGTCCATGGACGAGTGATATGGAGGCAGTGGGGTTAACTATTAAAACGCAGAATCACACAAGACTCCTGGCTGGGCTTGATCGATCATGTGTCGTATAGAGACTCCTTAATAATATGTGGGGACTTTAACGCCGACTTGCCAAAAATTTGGATATTGTTTTTTATACGACTGCCCTAACATCGGTCTCCACTGTTCGAGTCGGATATAATAGTCACAACTCGGATCATGTCCCGGTCTTTGGCAGGCTGGAGGGTTGTCCTGCTCTCTGCCGCTTCTCATCTAGCAGATTTAACATTAAATTGCTGGACTGGGATCTGTTCAATAAGAAAATGGAGGGTCTCTTTCCGGGCTTTAGATCTGAGCTAGTGGATGGAGCTATCCTTGCGAACATATATGACAAATTCATTAACGCGGTCTGTGAATCCCTGGAGGCATGAGGGGCCTACAGACTAGACTCCCTGGGCGGACATAGGTATAGGCAACCTCTCTGGTGGGATGCCAAATGCGAGGCAATCTAAGCTAAAAAGAGGCTGGCAAGAAGGAGGTTCCTGGCTAATAAAGACTGATAAGGAAATGGAAGAATATAAGAGGGTTGATTACGAGGTTTAAAACATAGCTGAGAGGAATTGAGCACCAGTCCCTTTGAGCCTTATGTAGATACTTGGGAGTCTTGTAGATCAAAGGGTGCTTGGAAGCCCCTTTCTTCTTTGGAGAAAGTGCAACAGCGCTGAAAATGCTAGATACGATACACCATGCCTCTTTCAGGTTTGCCTTAAGGTGTGTGAGCCCCACACTCATCTCTGCGTTTCTTACGGAGGCATCCAATGGTTCATCTTGCGTAACCTCTGCTGGAATGAGAGTCCGCTGACGAAGAAGTATAAGACTTGGTTGCCGGAGCCCGTTCTAGAGGTCTCAGGGTGAACCCGGAAAAGGTTGGCTTACTGGTTAGCTATGGAACGATGGAAGCCTTCACAGGGGCCATGGATTGCTCTGAGCGCTCGGGTCATTGTGATGACTCTTGGAGTGATTTACGACGTGTGTTTACACGGATGGTCCGGTTGAACCGGCCCTGGGGGTGGTGGGAGGTGCATAATACATCCCCTCAGGCGACCGTAGGTTTGGAGTTTGTCTGAGGGATTATATGTCTATTCTGTTAGCGGAAGTATATGCCCTCTTTTATGCGGTTAAATTTGTTATAGAGTCGGGCTAGATAAACGTGGTCATATTGCGGACTTGGGTAGCGCTCTCAAGAGCCTCTTACGTAGATCCTTGAACCGCAAGGACCCCATCCTGGCTCGCGCAGTGGGTAATAGTGTTGCAGCGGTGGAAAGAGAGAGAGAGGGGGGGGGGTCTACTGTCCAATTCAGTTAGATCCCGGTGCAGCGCGAGATTGGGGGGAATGAAATTGCTGATGGGTTGGCTAAGCAGGCCTCTAGGTTCCCTCTCATTGCTTTAAGGAAAGCCCTTCTGCGGGACCTTTGGGAGGCTTGCCAGAATGACTTTAATTTTTGGGCTGCGCTATGTTGGCCTTACGGTAGGACTGACGGTTCACGGAGAAGCTACTTTTGACGAATTAATGTGAAAATGACGAGGCCTTGGTTTTGTGGCCTTAATTTGCCTAGGCGATTTATTAATCTAGTCACCAGACTTAGGATGACAAGAAAAATGAGGATGAAAAAAATAACCGTGAATTGGCACTGAAAAATAGGTAGAGAAAGATAGACGTCGATAGTTTTAGTTTAAGATGAAATGGAAAAGAGGATGGGATAGAGAAGAGGAGATTGATAAACATAGATGGAAATTTAATTTGAAAAAGAAATAGACAACTATTGACATAGATTGGTAAAGGATAAGATAGAAAAGGGGGTAATGGAAAAGGTAGACGTAAATTTATATTAACAAAGGGATAGAGAAAAATATTGAACTGGATAAATACAGGACAGTGTAAGATAGAATAGAGGGGATTGAAAAAGATAGAGGGCAATTTAGATTTTAAGTGATAAACGTAGTTTTAAACAAGATAAAGAAGAGCAGATTAAGAAAGATAGACGAGAATTCAGATTGACAAAGAGATATAAAAAAACTAACATGGTTCGATAAAGAATAGGATAAGATAGAAAAGAGTTTTTTAAAAAAGATAGATAGGAATTAAAATTGATAGAGATATAGCAATATATTGACGTGGATAGATAAAATATAAGGCAAGATAGAGAAGGGAAGTTTAAAAAATATAAGCGGCAATTTAGATTGAAAGAGAGATAGCGAAAGATTAACGTTGATAAACGTAAGATAGAATGTGTGAAAGAAGAGGAGATTGAAAACGATGAAAAGTAATTTAGATTGACAAAGAGATAGAAAAAGGTTTACGTGGATAGATAAAGGATAGGATGATATATAATAGTTGACATTTTAAGCTTTACAAATTTCAATGTATGTGGAAAAAGAATCTGCAAGATTTTTAGACAATTCTTTTTAATTTTTGCAGAATTTAAAGAATTTTGAAACAACTTTGAATTATTTCTTTAAGCGTCGTAAAATAAAAAAAAGTAATTAAATTTGTTAAAGTTTTCAAAAAAATGTGAAAAAATGTCGATTTTTAAACATGTTTAAATAAAATTTTGCAGCGCTTAAGGACTTTACACGATAAATATTTTTTTTGTTCTTTTTCTTAATTATTAAAACTTAAAAGCAGTTTAACCTTCCTTAATGCTTCTTGTTTATTTTCCCAAATTTTTAGCATGGCCATGATGATTGGAAATTTTTTATTTTACCAGTTTAAGGTTCCCCCAGCTTTTTTCCTAGAATAATAAATATTTTGTCTTCAAAAACTGGGAAATTATAGCGAACGTGCTAACAGACGTCCCTGTATACTTTTTTTTTAATTCAACAAATTTTCATCTTAATAAATTTGATTAATTTGTGTGCACAGAAAAAAAAGTGTTGATGCACCAATATCAGGGTACCATATACCTGCATCAAAAATTACCCTTGCGGTGTGAATGCTGCACCGTAATGTAGGGTACAGATTCCCAATCTCTTGGAGTACGAAGTGTCCATCACTTGGGGTACAAAGCACCTACAACTTTGGGTACGACGTGTCCGCTTCTTGGGGTGCGTTGTTCGCACTTTGTAAAATTAAACGGTAGGTATTCAATTCGCCTAAAGTTCAATCGACCAAAATCTCATTTCACCTAATAAGGTATAGTTTGTGCACAGTGGTAAAGTATGTTCGAAAGATGGTCGTGCGTGCATCGAAAAGCTAGAGAATGATGCCAGAAGTGTCCAATTGGTGGCGTGACCTTCCTAAACCTATTTATTGCCGCGTGAAGTTTAAAATTACAAAAGAATTATATTAAATACGCCAAATTTAATTGTTTATTGTCAAATTTTTGACTTAAGAGTAGTTGAAGAATAATTTGTTGATTAATGAAACAAAAGTGAAGTGAACGTTTGAGTTTCATTTGTGAATTGTGAAAAAGTGGAGAAATAAGTATGTGTTTATATTGAAAAGCAATAGAAGAATAAATTTTTTATTTATGCAAATGAAGAGACGTGAAGGTTTTAATTGACTGCATTCTACGACTCTGTATCCGTGAATATTGAAGCCATTGTTTGAAAAGAATGTGTTCATGCTTAAATGTCATGAATATTATTAATAACACATCGTTCAATAAGTCCCGAGACTAAGAACGAAAACAACATTTTTTTTTAATAATTTTTATTCATCAACATAATCTCCTTTTAGAGTGATACAATCTTTCCAACATTTCTATACCATTTTTATAGAAAGATTTATCCTTTGCTTCAAAATAGGCTTCAGTTTCGGCAATGACCTCCTTATTCGAGCCAAATTTTTATCCCTGGATAATTTTTTTGAGATCAGCAAAGAGCCAGTAGTCGCTAGGGGCTAAATCTGACGAATACGGGGGCGGGGAAGCAAATCAAAGCCCAACTCGTTGATTTTTGCCATTGTTTTCATGGACTGGTAGCATGGTCCATTGAAAGCAATCGCGGCACCCACTTGGAAAAAACCTTTTTCATGCTCAATTTTTCATGAAGGATTGTAAATACGCTTCCAGATGATATCTGTGTCATTTTTACAATCTCACGGACCTTTACTTTGCGATTTTTCATTACGATTTTTAAAACTTCACTCACATTTTCCGGTGTAACGGCTTCCAATGGCCTACCCGAACGTGTTTAATCAACACGCGAAACTCACTTTGTTCCATTTTTCAAACAAATTACAAAGTGACTTTACTCTAACCTCGATAACTCTGCTGTTTGTGGTCCAATCGACGTGAAATTTTTACACGTTTCATGTGAACGTTCGCACTCTAGAAAACGTGGCTAGTTTGCTACTACTAGCAACATCTCTGGGTTAGTCTCGGGACTTATTGTGCTAATTATTTTCGAGATTACAAATACTGTTATTATCTTTGAAAGTTATGTATGAGCAGGTTGTGGTTTTGGAAATACTCTTTAAAAAAACGATACTCACCTAATCACTCTAATTCTGATTCACTGTTAAACAATTGTCTTCGTTATTTGTTATTTCTTTTTAGGCCTTTCAGCGAAAGGTTTACTTTCACTAAATACAGCTTAGCCTGCCGGCGCCGGCAACGGAACAATCTTGCTGTTGCCGACAACAGAAAAATGTTACCAGTTCCGGCAAGAAAGCAATTTTGCCGGCTGTTTTTCACGAAAAGCGAAATATGAGATAAAAGAGAATTACGTACATAATCATGCAAATACCTCAGATAGAATATTTAAGATAAAAATTAATAAAAATCATGCTTTAAAACACAAAAGTGTTCTTTTAGCTTTGGTTCTTTTTTTCATAAAAACACGGTGTAAATAGTAACTTCAGTAAACATAACCGATTATTCTTTTATATTATTCAAATTTCTCACAATAGTAATACAAATTATCGTTTCTATCATTTGATTAAGTACATTTTCAAGAATGAAAAAATACCAAGAAACGCTTATGGCAAGAAAGAGGAGGATCTTTGACCAACATTATTTCTGTGAACAGTCACAGAATTTGACAAATTTATATTGTTTTTTTCAAATAAAAAAAAAAATTATATCGAAAAGAAAAATATTAGGAAAATAATTATTCGAGAAAAATATGGTTAACCGTTCTCTTACTTGCTTTTTTAAACAAAATTAGTAATTTATAAGGATAAAGGGTAAGAAGGAGATTTCAACAAGAAGGAGACAAAAGGAAAGTATATATTACTCACAACTGAGAAGGTAACTCCAACTGGTAAATGATAAATCTTAGCCGTATTGTCGCTATCGTTTAAAAGGTATTCTCCCTCAGAGTCGATTTCGTCCTTGTTGTCCATTTCAATTTCAATTTTTTCGTAAAGAAAAAGAAAATTTGAAATAATTTCCTTCTAATCTGTTTTATGCTTTTAATTTTCATTAAATTGAATTTCATTTAAAAAAAGAAGAAGAACGACAACATTCCTCTATAGCGCCTTCAAATTCTTTCACTTCTAAATTCACTTTCTCGAATTTCACTCCTCATGTCACCTATGCAAGGATTTTGAATTGACTAGCCCTCACAAAAAGCCCTTCGCTTATCTTTTTTTGTAAGCAAATGCACTGGCAAACTTAATGACTCAAAACAATATCTCTTTTCCTTTTTTTTATTTTCTTAAGTCCCTTGAGAGCGAACAAAATTATTGGATTAATTCTATATTCAAAATTTCAGACAAAAACTCTTTTGGGTTTCAAATAATTCTATCCTAATAATTAATTCAATATCAAGATCAAAACAAAAAACCTGACGCACGTGCAATTGTTTTTGATCGACATCCCCTCCCTACCTAGGTCATTTTTATATGAAATATAAAACAAAACAAAAAATAGACAATACAACAACAAAAATTCACATCCATTATATTTTTATACCATAGTCATTTATCCTTTAAAAAGCTTAGTTTTCTTTGTTTCTTTAAAAAGATTAATTTTAATCAATCGATATTTTTCACAGATTTCCAGTAATCAATTTTTATGGGGCTATGTCTATTTTTTAGTGCGAGGATTTGAATTTTCGTAAAAGGAATACAAGAAAAAAAACCTTGTCTCATAAATCTTAAATCAGACAAATAAGTAATAAAAATGTATATTAGAAAATACAAATATTTATGTAAACCTGATATAAATAGTTTAATTTGTCTCAAGGTAAAGTAAATCCTTTAAATCTTAACTTACAAATTTTGGCATTTTAGGTTAGAGATTTATTTTCTTCCCTTATTTGGTGCGAAAATTTAAATCTATATTAAAAAAAAAGTAAATTCACTCAATATCTCTTAAATACTAACATTTAAATTGATAAGTTCTCTAATTTTAGTATATTTTGAACTTAAATTATTTAATATATTTTCTATTCAAATAATATACATATATTAGTATGTTAAAATTTAATAATATTTGATATAGTACACTTCGAATCATACTTGTTAAAAATAAAGGTACAATTGTTTTTCTTAAATATTCATGAGATATTATAGCCTTCCTTATTTAAAGGCGATAAAGTTTTATAATTCAATGAAAAAACTAAATTTGTTGGAAATTTGATTCCAAAGATATGAGAGTATTCCCGAAATTTTTTATCCCTTTAATTTTTCTTAATTTCCCTTTTACAATTAGGTAAATATTACCATCAAATTTCATACATTCTTATTTTTAGGTACTTAATTTCTGCTTTTTAACATTCCTCGATATCACCTGTGGTCGTTCACTTAAATTATCAGATAAGTAATTTCCATTATTAATTAATTTATTCAATTAAGTATATATAAATTCTAAAAATTATTGCTTTGCTTAAAATATATTTTTCTTTTGTTCCAGATTTTCAATCAAGCTGGAATATCTCCATCAATTAGAAGAAAAAAGGTAGATATAATGGAAATGGGTTTCCTTTTTGAAAATGAATTTCGTTGATTCATTTGATCTAAATCAATTTTCGTTAGTTAGTGTTTTAGATTAGTTTCAACAATTCTGAGTTTGAGATTTCAGGGATTTCTGCAGAAGATTCTGTCACTTCTAGATTATGTGCATCCTTATTGGTGCTTAATGGATAAGCACAGAATTCTAATTTATCAGTGCGAACTATTTTTGTTTTATTGGGACCCATTCTAATTAAGGCATTTCTTTCGCCTAACAATTTTTCTAGGACATAGGATCCATGGAAGTAGGGGTCGAATTTATCTTTCCTTTTGTTTACTCTCAAGTATACTTGTCTTCCTCCTTGAAGTATTTAGGATTAGATCTTTGATCGTAATATCGTTTAGATTTTTCCTTAGCTAATTGAATTCGGTCCCAAGCAAGTGACTGAACATTATCCAATTTCTGAAAGAGTCCCTTAAAACATTCGAGATAAGTCTTATCTGATTCTAAAAGAGTTAAACTATCTGGAATATTAGCCTCTCTTCCGAATACTAACGTATAAGAAGCAAAACCTGTAGCTTCATGTATGCTGGTGTCATAAGAAAACACAGAAAATCTAAGCCAATCGTGCCAATTGGTGATAGTATCGAATTGCCTTAAGTATTCAATCAATGTTTGATGACTACGTTCTAATGATCCTAAACTGTGTGGGTGATAGGCAGTTGATTGAATTTTCTTTGTACGAAAAATTTTTCAAAATGTTTTAATGCACTAGCTGATCAAATTTGATCCTTAATCAGTGTGAATTATACAAGGGCAACCATATCGTGAAATAAATTCCTCAGCTAAAGCTAAAGCTATAGTCGCTGAATCAATATTCCTCAAAGGAATCGCATCAGAATATTGTGTAAAATGACACTGAATAGTCAAAATATAAATATGTCCTTTCAAAGATACTGGAAGGGGTCCAACTAAATCAATTTGAATTTTGTCAAAAGGTCCCCTTGGAGTATCAGTGATAATCATGGGTTGTCTAGTCCCAATTCGTTCCAATTTATTTCTCTGATAGTTAGTACAAGAACCTACTATTCTTTGAACGTCAGCCTTCATGTTTTCCCAGTAATAGATATCTTTTACTCTCCAATAGGTCTTTGAGATTCCCTTATGACCTTCTACTACTGATTCATGGAATTCTCTCACTATATCATCCCTCATATTACTAGGGAAAATCATTATTTCTTCCGAACAAATAATTACCAAAAGTTCTGGGTTACCAAAATGTTTCCGGATTATTTGTTCTACCGAGAACCAAGAAAGATCACCTAAATAATTTCCTTTACTTGAAATTCTTACTCAGGTTATCTGTGAAGCTTCCATGGATCTGTAAAGCTTCACAACAAAACTAAAAACAAATCGTCCATTACGATTAAAAACGATAGTTTCACCGGTATTCGGATTTTCTCTTCGGATATCTTCAATCCGCAAAAGACCATTAGCCTCTAGACTATCATTTACTTCTGACACTGAATATCTATCTGCAGAGATTAGATGCACAATATGCCCTTTTCCAAAATATATCTTATCTTTACTGTAGGATATACAATCCTACGTACGTATACTCGTAATAGGATTTTTACTTAAGGCATTGCTTGTCTGGGATCCAGCCAAAGTTTGGGGCGAAAGCATCACCAAATCCAGACTTGAGCTAGATACTTGTTTTAGATTTTGAGGCAAACTTTTATTTAAAAGGCCCAAAAACTCGGAACCATCAGACTCACACTGCCTACCCTCTCTCAGCTTGGGTCCGCTTTCGTTGTGAAGCGTATCGCTTTTTGTTTACTTATGAAAGTCATACAAAACAACCATTCCAATACTACCCCCAGATGTTCATTGCCATCCTCATCCCTACGAGCGTCAACCATACCTACATACGTGCGATCTGCAGTAATCGCAGCAGTTAAGTTGGTGTTTGCTCCATGGATTTCTTTCTTTTTGAGGGGTTTCTCGAAAGAGCATCAGCATTTGAGTTGATTTTTCCTGGTTTATACACAATAGTGTAATCATGCGAAAGCGATAGGTAAGTCTTGTCCTATAGGACCCTGACTTAAAACTCCACCGCGTGCGTAATTCGACGCATCTGTGGTCAAAACAAATGGTTTCTTAAAATCTGCGTACTGCAATATGGGTTTAGTACATATCTTTTCTCTAAGAATTTCAAAAGCCTTCTGTTGGGTTGAAGTCCAAATAAATTGAACATTGTCTTTGAGAAGTAAAGTCAGAGGTTTAGCTGATATTTTCTTTGGGTCTAGCTTGACTCCATCCTGAGAAATCACATGTCCCAAATAA
Organism: Belonocnema kinseyi; assembly: GCF_010883055.1. NCBI lineage: Eukaryota > Metazoa > Arthropoda > Insecta > Hymenoptera > Cynipidae > Belonocnema > Belonocnema kinseyi. Next base: position 146,994,183 of record NC_046661.1, on the reverse strand, counting down.
GCAATTTCACGCTTAAGAAAATGACACTTCTCAGGCTGGAGAGCCAATGCAGCAGATTTTAATCGAGCAAGCAGAGCTCTCAATTTCCTAGAATGTTCTTCCAATGAAGAAGCATAAATCACAATATCATCCATATAGACAAATAATTCAACACCCTGGAGACCCGTGAGTATACCGTCCATTACCCTTTGGTAAGTCGCTGGTGCGTTCTTTAAACCAAATGGCATTCAAGTGAACTCTAAACGCCCATGTGGCGTTCAAGAAGCTGTTTGTTGATGAGAATCAGGATCTAATCGAATTTGATGGAACCCTGATGCTAAATCTTGGACAGAGAAATACTTTGCTCCACCAAGTTGATCCAAAATAGCAGTTACGTGGGGAAGCGGGTGAACATCAAAAACTGTTTTCTCGTTTAAAGAACAATAATCTATAACTATCCTCCACCTTTTATTATTGTATTGACTGGAGTTTCGTCGGTAGTAATTATTTTATGAGAACAAATCAATAGTTTTTATCTAACTTCAATTTAAATATTGAAGATCCTTTATTGAGGATTAAATGTCCTATTCCGTCGCCGACAACAGCTTGTTTACACAAATAAGATTTCGTTCAGGTTTGACATTTTTGAAGTTTTATTTAATTAAAAAATTTTAATTGAATGGTTTCTATTCTCACTTCACTTAAGATTGAATTCGACTCAAGCGCTGTCCTTATATTTCAAGCTAAAATAATGAGATTCTAATTCTCAGAAATGCATTTTTACGATTCTCGTCGATTGACGTTTTTCTGTCAAATCGCGTTTTAGAACATACTTTAAGGCATCTGAAGGGCACCTTATCGCTTCATCCCTTTACATGGTACATAATTTATATATGCTCGCGGTTGAGATCACACGCGCGGTAGTCGGAGATCGCGCGTGGCAAATCTATTTGGATTGATAGATCCACATATGCATATGCATATATAGATCTATCTGAGTGTACATAGCTATTTAAATGCTAACTTCTGATCCTTTACATCTAGCTATTAGAAGTTATTACCGTCGCACCACTCTTAAAACGACCACTAAAAGGATCTTGAAAAGGACCCAAATCTCTCAAACTATCTCCGAGACTATTTCGTTTCAAATCGACTTTGTTTATAGACTTAAATGGGCCAAGCTATTTCGCTAAAGAAAACTCAAAGATTTCTTTCTGTAGGGTAATTCGAGGTACAGAGAGGAGTTGTCATGTAATTTCCTATTGTCAATCATAATTAATAATTATTCTTTATGATAATAACGATCTATTTAAATTTCTAAATATACTGAATGTCTTGTTTCATTTTAATTATTTCAAATGTTTACCGCTCTTAAGACTATTAACTGGTAAGTATTTAGTAATAGGGTTCCAACGCCCTGACATACTAGTTCTAAAACAGCGCATGCTTTTACACATGCTTGACATCAGGTGTCTAAATTTCAAAACAGTAACATCTGACTTTTCGTACCCCACCTAGTCGGTATTTCGTACCCTTACATACTCTGTATAACGTATCCCAATCAGTGCTCGTAACGAATGCCCCGAACTCTTCTACGTATGCGTCGTTCTCGGTCTCTGATTCATTGCTGTTCGCGCGCAATTTGAAATGCTAAAAAATAACATTTTTATTGCTCATTTTGAATAATGTCATTTTATCTTATATAAATGTTTATTAGACCGATATTAATAAATTTTGATAAAAATAAAAACTTATGAAATGCATACTGTGTAAATAAAAAATATCCTTTTGTACTCGCTTGTATTTTTCTTGCATATTTTTCATTATTCGAAAATTTTGTTATTGAAATTTTATTGAAATATTCAAATGCATTGATAATCTTGTTTTTCGATCGAATTAAATTAATTAATACAAAAATTTATATATTTAGCAAAAACAACCGAAACACAGTATGCACTTAATAAATTTTTATTTTCATCAAGATTTATTAATATCGGTGTAATAAACATTTATATAAGTTAAAATGACATTATTTATAATAAACAATAAAAATGTTATTTTTTAGCATTTCTAGTTGCGCGCGAACGGCAATGAATCAGAGACCGAGCGTGACGCATGCGTAGAAGAGTTAGAGGCACTCGTTAGGAGCACTGATCCCAAGTTTGAGAGATATCTGAATCCCTACCGAGGTACAGTAAACACCGCTATAATTTTACGTGCTACAAAATATACCCCCAAGTTTTGAATGTATTGCGCTTAGAAATTAGTTTTGATTTAATCAGTGTTAGATTCCCCTGACTTTTTCCCTAGGAAAATAAATATTTTGTCTTCAAAATCTAAAAAATGATAGCGAACATGCTAACGGACGTCCCCGTATACTTTTTTGCGGGTAATTAAAAAAAATTGAATTTGCTCAATTTTATGTATGTATATTTCGAGGTTATGTGTGTTACAATTCTCCCGAGCGTAACTTCCAAACTACACAATATTTTTTGCCGAAAAATTTGGTCTCACAAATAAACATAGTAACTAATTTCCCGGAACGAACCTTGTTTGTAGTCAATCAAAAAAGTTTATTTCATCAATAATTTCCAAATTATCGGAATAACAGAAGGCTGGAAAACGACCTTAACATCAAAATAATGCACGTGTATACAATTTTTATTCAACGCAATCAAATTTTGTTGTTATTATACTTAAAAAATAGTCCGGATACGTCCGTTATGATATTTTATAGCATCTCCGAATTCAGTTTTAAAGAATTTTCATTTTTGAGCAACAAAAGCCGGGGGAAATGTATCCGATTGGCCACACGACGAAGAATCACATACCCTTAACACGTTTAAAACAAAATATAAAGTTTTGCAGATTTCGAGAAAAATATTTAAAAGCTATTTAACAGTTTTAAAAGTTGTCAAAAAAATAAAGATAACTTTCTTATGGTTTTGTACCACATTTTTAATGATTTTTACATTCTCGGTATTCATGACTGAGATAGTATTAGAATTGTCCGAAATTTGACACGACTGTTTTTCAACGGATTTCCACATTTCGACACACCCTAAATCCGAAAATCAAGTTTTTACGATGGCGTCCGTCTGTCTGTCCGTCCACCCGTAACACGACGACTCTCGAAAAAATGAACGAATAAAATCCATCTTTGGCACACTTTTTTAAGGTCCTAGAAGAAAGGACGAGTTCGTTAACCAGCCATTTTTGATGAATATTCAAAAAGTGAGCGCATTTTGAAAATTTTTGAGACCTCTTTTTTCTGAATTTGAAAATTCTTTAACGAAATTTTGTATTTTCTTGGAAAATCGCAAATTCGAATTTTGATTGCACAAAAAATAATGAAAAATTCTATTTTGTGGTCAAACTATTTAGAATACGAAAAAAGATAAATCAACACAAATTGTTATCAAAAAAATATCTACAATTTCGTTAAGAATCACTTCTTGATAGGATGTGTACTTTTTGTTTTATTTCTTGAAAAATAACATTAAAATTTAAAAAAAAAGAAAAAATGTGTGGAAAAACGACGAAAGTTACCAGAAAAAAAGATGCAACAAAACCTGTTTACAAATGTCCGTCGGAAATCGAGCGCACATCGCGAGTGTCATGATGAGAATGTGTTCCTCAAGGCCTGCAGAGCTTTGAGAAACTTAATCTTTGACCATACTTAATAAAGTAGGCAATTCAGAATATCTCGAGGCATAAAAATACTGTCATTTAAAAGAGATCTTTTTAATAAAGTTTGAGTCAAGCTTTACAAAAGCTAAGAATAAATATCCAAGCGCGAAGCGTGAGGTGTAATTATGTCCGAGCGCGAAGCACGAGATTTAACCGTCGTGCAATATTATTAATTTTAAAACTTTTGTAATATTTGGACCTAAAATTTTTTAAAATCTTGTTGAACAATGAAAAGTCCTAGAATAATTCTAGATACTCTTTCGAAATGTTTTAAATCTTAAAAAAAATGCGGTGGTCACTCAATGCTTTAGATGTGTTGCAACATAGTCGACGTTGGAGCCATCTAGCATATACTCATATCCCTAAGATAATAGGTGTCCTTTCAGATAACCTCGATAATACCCAGATACTTTTCAGATAATAGACCTAAAAACTAAATAAATTGCAGAAAACAATATAAAAACAAGTAGAAATACATAAATAATTGTCAGAATAATTATGTATGCACTTCTAGTTGTTTTTTTACTGTGTCCTATATGTAAATGTGTTTCTACGAGGGTGGTTCAAATATGATCGAGGCAAATACTCGAAAAAATTTATAAAAATTTAAAGTTTTTCTAGGCATTTCCCCTCACAAGTTACGCATTTTACCCACCTTTCAGGAAGTTTTTTGATGCCGGTATCGAAGAATTCCTTGGGCAACTCGGAGGGGCAACTCGGGGGGGTGTTCCAGTACCTGCTACGCGAATCCCGATATTGTATCGAGCGTGAGACGCGCGGTATGAGGGCGCGCGTTATCCTGGAGAAGAATCGCACTTCGTGCTGGAATGCTCCTCCGTTTCGAGCGATAAGCGGGTTTCACGTGTGTTTTCAGAAGGTTAGAGTAGTATGCAGCATTGATGGTACGTTGGGTGCGCAGGAAATCGACGTACAGCACGCAACGGTCCTCCAAAATCATTTATTCTACGCGGCGAATGTTGTCTGGTGTCATTCTGGTTCGCGGTCGACGATCATGCGGCATATTCTCGAGGGCTTCGCGGCCATCCTTGAATGCTTTGGCCCATTTAAACACGGCATCCCTACTCAGGCACTCACTACCGAACTAATTTCGCAAACGCAGACAAATTTCCGTGTTTTTAGCGCCTTCCCGCACTAAAAAACGAATGACAATACGTTGCGCAACAGCGGTCGGTAATTGACGTTCACTCATGGTCGTAGCACGCGCGTGAAACATGCGCTCCCGACGAAAACTATGCTACACTGTTTGTAAGGGATCCAGCTATCACATACTTAAGCCACGACCTTCAAAACATACATGCGCGCCATCTACAGCGTTTGTCTCGATCATATTTGAACCACCTTCGTATGATGAAAGAAGATTGTGAAATTATTTTTGAAGTATATTGCCAGTGAAAACAAGAACAACGAACAGTTACCGTGGTTACTGTTGGTATTTTGGAAATTTTGAACTTAGACTACGGAGTGAGGTGCGGGAGCGCAATCGCTGCGCCATCTGGCGTATACTCCTAACGGGATCAAAGTATGTTCAGACACTCTCGCCATTGTGAGTGACCACCGCCTGGTCGAAAGTTTGGGCCAAGTGGTCATAACGCTTTACTGCATGAATTATATTCGTTATATTTATTAAAATTTACATAAACAATCTAACGTGTGGATTTTCATTGTATTAATTTACGCTTTAATTCATGATCGTACGGATAGATTACTTTGAACTCTAACAAAACAAATTCTTTTTTTTTTCTCATTAATAATACTTTCCCCATTAAAGGATATTTAATCTTCAAAAAATTAATATTTTAGGTAGAATATTCAACTGCTTGGTTTAAAATTACATTTATTGTGGAAAATTTATATTTTCAAGTTGAAAGGTTGACCCGCAAAGTGCAGAAAATTCTTCTCTTTCAGAAAATATTTAATCTATTTTGTTCAAAAATAAAACTTATTAATGATTAACTTCGGTGAACTTTTAACTTGACATATCTGAAATATTTAAAAACCCTTATTAACTTTTTAAAGAATTTGAGAGAAAATTTATCTAAATAATCGTGAAAACTGAGAAACCTAAAATGTGTAACTTTATTCTAAATTCTCATTTTTTATTAAAATTATTTTTAACCTCAAATCGAATCAGTTTTTTCACATTTTCCGCAATTTCTACTGGGTAATTATAGAGATTCTCAAGGTAGAGTTCTGCCTCAACTTCCCACTGTTTTAATTGGCTACGATTAACCTGGAACCAGAAGTGATGAAAAGCGCGCGAATTATAAAAAAAATTTCCCAATAAAGAAGGAAGGTCTCTTAGGACGGTTTTTGGCCCAATTTAGATTTGGCTCAAAGAATCGAAAAATTTCCTGCAGTATCCACTAACAATAAGAAGTCAATTCCACATTAAACGGACCACCCGCATCCCCCCTATTCACCACAAGCACCCTTCACAGAAATGAAAACGTCACCGCTTCTATGCAGTGTTTTGGGGAAAAACCCAATAACAAAATCAAGAAAAATACATGTATAGGTTTTTGGGATCACTGATTTCAAATCCAAGTTCCGTTGACCTTCATCACATTATAGTCAAGGTTATTTAAAGGTCGAACTGCAAAAAATCCGATAGAAAAATCTAAAAAAGTACTTACATAGGTTTTTGGGGTCGCTTACTTTGAATCCAAGGTCCGTTGACCTCCATCATATTAGAATCAAGGTCATTTGAAGGTCAAATTGCAGAAAATATGATAGAAACATTCAGAAAAATACTTTGTTTTCAGCTCTACCGTGATAGAAATTCCTTTGAATTGAGAGTTCCCAAAAACTTATATATATATTTAGATTTTTTTATCAGGTTTTTGGCTAATTGACCTTCTTGTGACCTTGAATCAGATATAGCAGATATTAATGGACCTAGGATTCGAAATCGGCGACCCCAAGGCCTTTTGACCTTCAAATGACCTTAAATATAATGTGATGGAGGTCAACGGACCTTGGATTCGAAATCAGCGACCCCTAAAACCTACATATGTATTTATCTTCATTTTTGTTATTGGGTTTTTTCCTAAAAACACTGCATAGAAGCGGTGAAATGTTTATTTTTGTAAAGGGTGCTTGGGGTGAATAGAGAGATGAGGGTGGTCCGTTCAATGTGAAATTGATTTTTTTTTGACTGTTTAAAATTGACTGACTTGAATTGATGGAATTAGCTGTTTAAAAGTTAGTTTTGTTAGTTAAAAATTCAGGTATTTTGATTAAAATAAGTCTTTTTTAGAAGAAAATTAATCTTGTTAGAAAAATATAACTATTTTGTTGAAATTATGTTTTTGAGTTGAAAAATCATTTTTTTAATTGAAAATTTTGAAGGAAGGTCCGCAAAAATTCGTAGTTTCATACACGTTTGGAACCGGAAATATATCTTTTTTATCATTCTTGTATTTTGTTTAATCTAGTGTCTTTTGGTAGAACATTAATCTTCTTGGTTTCAATATTTGGTTCAAAACTCATTCTTTGTTTGTTTGAAAAGTAAATTTTTTTAATGTTAATTGCACTGTTTGACATTTTGTTGAAATGTAATGTTTTATAGTTGAAAGTTCATTTATTTGGTTAAAAATTAATGTATTTTGTTTAAAGTACATTTTTTGGTAAAAGATTAAGGTTCGTAGTTGAAAATTTATTTTCTTGGATGAAAGATACATAATTCTTATTAAAAATGTATTTGTTTCGTTAAAACTTCGTGTTGTTTTGTTTGAAAACATTTTTTAAACTTAATTCTTAACTATTTCCTGGAAAATTAATTTTTTGGATAAAAATGATTTTTTGTTTGTTTGTTAAAAACTTTAATATTTTGTTTGAAATTCTTGTTTTGATGTTTGAAAATAATTTTTACAACTCAAAATTCAAATGTTCCATGTTTGGTTCAAAATTAATTTTTTTTATTTGACAATTCAAGTATTCATTTAAAAATACGCGCATTTTGTAGAAAATTAATGTCTTATCGTTGAAACTTAACCTTTTTGCTTTAAAATCCGTCTTTTTTTTTGGTAGAAAATTAATCTTCTTAGTCTGTTCAGTTTTTGGTTTAAAGTTGATCTTTTTGAGATACGAAGTTAACCATTGGATTAAAAATGAATACATTTTGTCCAGAGTTATTTTTTTTTTGTAGAAAATCTATGTTCTATTTTGAAAATTCATTTTGTTCCGTGAAAGATTAATCATTTTCGTTTAAAATTTCTTTGTGTAACTGAAAATTTATTTATTTAGTTGAAAATTTATCTTTTTAATAGAAAAAAATGTTGTTCGTTAGAAATTCATCTTTATTGTTAAAAATTCAACTATCTGATTACCAATTTAGTTTTTGGGCTAGAGATTTATCATTTTCATTGAAAATATTTTTTTTGGGTAGAAAATTTATCTTTCTGGTTAAAAATTCATACATTTGGTTAAAAGTAATTTTTATTAAAGATTCGCAAGTGTAATTTAAAGTTCAGTATTTGCTTCAAAATCTGTCTAAATCTAACGTGTTTACTAATTTTGCTTTTGTTGAAAATAGTAATTCTTTTAACCAAAAATTTGACTATTCGATTTTGTGTTTGAAAGTTATCTATTTTAGTTGAAAATTCGGGTATTTGATTGAAAATTCGTATTTTTTAGTAAAATTAGTTTTGTTTTGGATATTTTTTCTTAATATGAAGAATTTCTGAAATAAAATAAATAATATAACGATTAAATTTGTATAACCACCACAAATCATCTGAACTATCGATAAAATCCATCAAGTATTTAAAAGTAGCGGTAAACGCTTTTTTTAAATAATCAATAGCATTTTCAGCCTCTGAAGGCTCCACTACCTGAATTGAAATTTCAAGACCAGTCGTAAGGAATTTTTCAAAATAGCGACACCTATCCCATTTAATATCAAAAAAGCTTTCTCTCCTACCTGTTATCAATAGAAATATTTTTCTGAATAAAAACATTATTGTGTTATTTACTGTGATTTTTTAAATAGATATTTAACTTAAATGAACTTATTTTGAAAAAAAATGACCTCAAAGTGAATTTTTATTAATTTATGCATGAAATATTTGCTATTTAAGAAGATGATCTAAAAGTTAGGTTAGGATTTGTATTTCACTTCCAATCACTTATTAATTATATTCTCTGCATAAACTGCCAAAAATTTGTTACTACATACATTAATTAAAGATTATTCAAGCTCACAATGAATCGAAAATTACATTTTTTTGTTGTTGCAAAATATTCAGTCTTATGTGAAAATAGTTTTCCTTTCGTAATTATATGTATTTTTTTAGTCTGCTTTAATTTAAATAGGTGAAAAACATATTTTGAAAAATATACAAACCGATTCTAGTGATTTAAAACCTTTGGTAAAATAACTAAACTGAAATTTGTCTTTCAATAATAATAACAATAATTATAATAATAATAAACTGAAGAAAGAATGTAACATTTAAGAAAAGATTGTAATCCTTCTCAAACTTACCATTCACATCCAGATGATCTTCCCTCATATGTTCATCGCTAGTCATCTGATAACAATCCCCATCGTAATCATCTATCACGTTCTCATTTTCGTTCTTGTCATCAATATTATGGTCATCCATCACATCGGCCTCTCCGTCATACCTGCTACTTAAATCAGGTGAATATTCATCGTTAGTGGCTTGATTCTGCTCTTCAATTTCCACAGTACTCGCCTCTAAATCGACATCTGATTGACTGGATTCCGATGATGAAGATGCTAGGACGTGATGACTCCCATCCATGGAATCATCAGACAAGATTGTATCGTATTCATTAATGCGATTATCCCTGTTATAATTTCAGGCTGCACAACACAAAACAATTACGCACACAAATGAAAAAATACACTGTACTTCACTTTAACAAAAATATTTTTTTATTTAAATAAATCCTTACCATCTATTTTTGCAAGAATTTTCGCATCTGCCTGCATACATTTTTTTCTAAGACACCTCTGCGTTATGCGCAGAGAATCCTTATTCTCCATAAACAATGCACACTTAGACACTTTACTAGCACTGCATTTTTTTAATATATACTTTAATATTAGTCAAGATATATACTCAAGATGTTGGAAAGCGATGTTATTTGTCTGAGGGTTGTAATAATTATTAATTGAAACAATGGATGAGATGTCAATTGTTCTTTATGTTATCTTCATTTTAGGTTCAGTAAATAAATTATATTGTTTATTTATAAAAAACACACACATTACTTTATGACACAGATATAAAAAAGGCAGCACTTTAAAGACTACATTTTGGTGAGATGGAAACAAAAATACGTTTTAAAACGTTTTTAAAACGTATCGTAGACATGTTTGATTATTTATTATATTTTCAAATATACTCTTCCCTTGAAAAGTACATAAATTTACCCTTTCAGTGACAGTTGAACTGACCCTTTTCGCTTATGAAGAGCGAACTCAGGTACTTTACAAAGAATTTAGAAACCTTTTTAAAATTTATAGGGTTTCCCGGAATAAATAAACTTCAAAGTGCACTCTATTCTTTTTACGACTTTTGTGACTATTTTTTAAAATTTTCCCACGATAATTCTTTCGACGAGTGGGAGAAACCGGTTTATCCGGTATGAGTCATCGTCACATATGGTGGGGAGAAACAAAGGTCCAAAGATGTATAAAAGCGGGTGGGAGCTCTACTCAGCACTCAGTCTAGTTTCAATCCTGAGACCATACAGGATACCATGTCTGACAACAAAACACCCAACGCTGCTACTATACTACCGATATCTACGTCACTGCAGTCATGGATTCATATACAGTCTCAATGGACACAGCAGGTGTACGATCTGCCTTGAAACACCGTTTACCTGGAGTGCCTGTTGCCGAGGTCGCACGCAAGCCTGTTAATCACTTACTAATGGCTTCACTCTACTCTCTGAATAACTCCTGCACAAAGCAACTTCTCACGGGACTTGAGTTGCAGCCGAGTGGGAAACTCCAACCCGTCATAAAACTGGTCAACTCAACTTTGAATGGGATTTCTCTCGACTCGGTATCTTGGGCATGCTTGTTAAATAACATGGACTATATATCAGACTTCTTCGAGACGGGTTACGGTTACAAGAAACTTGTGGAATTGGTTGAATTCAGCATTGTTTTCACCACTTCCAATGGCTGCAGGGCGATCGTCTTTGATATTCCTGGAGATAAACAGGAACCCACCACGAGGAGAGTGAAAAAAAGGGCTAAGGAATACAGACCGACTATAGTGATGCAGAAAACTACTTTTGATGGACTGAAGCAGATTGCTGATTGTGTCAATGAATGTTGGCAAAGACTACAAAGGCATGTGGCTGATATCGAAAAGTGTTTAAATCTCCTAATAGATAGGACACATGAGTATATTTTGACAGAGAACGTTCAATCTCCTAATGAAATGCTTATTCGCCAGATTATTGCTGTTAAATTCAAATATTTCAGCGAACAAATTAAAAAACAATTGCCAAAATCATTTGTTGATTTATACTTCCATTTAGTGTTTTTGGAAGCAACTAGTATGTATGCATCCTATGTCGCAGCAACAGTAAAATGCTTGATAACAGAGTAATTACATTTTCGGTTAGTACATTTATTTATATCGCTAGAATTAAGAACATACATGTAATTGTTCAGTAAAAATAAAATAAAAACAGATGTAACCAGGAAAAATACGTTTTAACTGAATCACCTGTCCTGTTTTTTAAAAGTATTCATTAAAATTTATTTTAAAAAGTTAAGTTAGAAACATTTTGGAAAAAATGACTACAATTTTTTAAAAATAATATAATTTTAAAAATTAGTAAAGTTGATTAAGTTTTTTGAAAATTAGTGAAATTTCGAAAATCTTGAAATTAAAAAAAAATTAAAAATAGGAAAACTTTCAAAATTAGTAAACTTGATAAGGTGTTTTGAAAATATTCAAATTTAAAAAATTTTTTAAATTGAAAATTTTCGAAAATTACTTTGGTTGATAAAGTTTTTAAAAACTAGTATAATTTTAAAATTTAAACAATTTTTGAAATTTTGAATTTCAAACACTTTAATTTTGATTGGAAAATAAACATTTGGAATAACTGTCCATTTTTTAGTTTTATTTTTTTAAGCTTATATAAATATATTTACTCTAAGATTCTTGAGAAATGAACAACAATTGTAACATTTTCAGATATGTCAAACGAAAACCTCAACAAGGTAGTTTATCTTTAACCAAACAGTTGTATTTTTTACCGTAAAAGATTAAATATTTTTTGAAAGAGATAAATTTTCTACACTATATATTTTAATCTTATAAGTTACAAATAGTCGTAATTTTTATGAAAAAAGGGATGCAATTTCTATTAAACAAGATGAATTTTCAATCCAAAAAAACGAATTGAAGAACATGTTGATTTTTCAAACTAAAGGAATTTTCGAATAAAGTCAGAAAACAATCATACACAAAATATAATTTGATGAAAAAAAGAATCTTTATTACAAAAAAATTCTATTTTATGGTTCAGTCTTTATTTTTTTAAGGTCATGTAAATATAATTTTTCAACATTTCTAAAAAACAGCTCAAAAATGTTTTGAAGATTCAAGACGTATCTAGATTACAAAAAATTACCAAAAATGTTTAAATATTATCTCAAAGGAATAAATTTTTTACAATATAGTTTAATGTTTAACTCTAGAAAGTCATACCTCTTTTGTCGAACAATTCTCTCATACAGAGTTACTATGACCATGGTTAACTTTGATGAAGTGTCATTTAAACAGTATGTATCTAAAATTTCTGAGAAAATTCTGAAGTGAATTTGAATTATGGGAAAATATATCCTAATTGTAAGAAGTTGATAAATTTATTATTTTTATTTGAAAACAAAATGGCTTAAATTGGTTAGATATCTTACGTTTGAATAATCAGTCTGAATCAAAATGACCTCTTGCGACAGTCTAGAATCAACTTGAAAATATACATTTCAGACAGGAAATATAATTTTGAAGCGAATATTTAAATTTTCAGCAAAGAACATGAATTTTATTCTTAAATGATGATTTTTTTAGCAAAAGAGACGAATTTTCAATTAAAATTATGAATTCCCAATGGAAAATGTAAACCTAATATTTCAATCTAAAGATATGTTACCTTTAAATCCAAACAGTTACAATTTCAATAAAAAGGAAGATGAAAATTCTATTAAACAAGAAGAATTTTTAAACCAAACGCACGAATTTAAAAAAGTTGATTTTTAAACAAAAGCTATTTTCCAGTCAAAAAAGGAAACAATTTTATGCAAATTATAATTTGATGGAAAAAATCATTAGTGATACAAAGCAAAAAATGTGTTTTTTATGTTTCTTATCTTATTTGCCTCAAGCTTATGAACATACAATGTTTCTAGGCTTTAAGAAAAATCCAAAAAGTTTAACGAAGATTTTAGACATGTCATAAAAGTATCTAGATTAAATCTTATGAGACTATTATTCTTGAACCTAATTATTTTTTAAAATTTTGATGTTAATTCTTGAAAAGTAGTAAAGTCCAAGCAAAAACATCTGCGAGGCAAAAACTAGGCCAAGTACAATTACATGAAGCTGTTATGATAAAAGTTAAATGATAGGAAGAAATAAATAAAAATTTTATATTTTTTTATGGAAAATAATAATGCACGTGCATTTAATGTCCTTTTGTCCTGCTTTATCTAGTTTTTTATCAACTTCGTGTTGCGTATGTGTATTCGAGCTTTGGCTAGTCCCCTCCATGTATTAAATATGATGTCAAAATATTTTATTAGACTCATCCTGGAAACTTGCAGTTGCTTATATAATTATCCACATTTTATCCACTTTTTAACTAGTGTGAGTTAGAAAAAGGTATCATGAAAATGAAAGGAATTTTGAACGAAATAGTACAATTTTGAACCAACCGAATGAATTTTTGATTAAAAAGATTAAATGCCAATACAGAAATTGTCGACAAGAAATTAAGTTATATATTAAATAAAAAATTTAATTTTAACCTAAACGATAAATCTTTAACCAAAAATACTAATTCTCTATAAAAAATGAATAACTTGGAACAAAATACGAAAACTTAAAAAAAAATAGTAGTAAGATTTTCAATTGCAGAATATAAGTTTTCAACCAAAGAAAAAGTAGGTACATTTTATGTTAATAAGATCATTTTTGTTTAATTTCGCAAAAGACTATTCTAAATAGTGTAACAATATAATTTTATTTTATTATTTGAACAAATAATTTTCTGAAAGGATCGCAAAATATTGTTAAAAAGTTTTATTTGATTCTAGAAGTCAAATACTGCAAACAAATTGTCAAATAAGATTCTGTTCAAGAATATCAAATATAACGACAGAGATCTGGCTTAGATTACTACTATTATATCAATTAAAATTAAACGAGACTCATTAAGATAACAATCACACTAACACAAGCTTCCTTGACACAGTATAAGTTTTCACACAATAACAGACCAAATTTTAATTAGGACGCTAAAATATTAAAAAATGGAGTACAATACACACATCATAATATCCGAAAAATTGACGGATATTATAATTGGACTATTTATAAAAATCGTACCCTGACACATTGAAATATTATATAGACAGCACAAGATATTATAATATCCCAGAAATTGGCGGATATTTTCAATTTTCGATGTCGGAAAAATCATATTCTGTCACATTGAAATGTCGAAAATAAATGCAAATATTACAATATCCTACAAATAATTTACGAAATTAGACATAAAGTCAATAAAGGTTTTCTGCTCCTCATCGCTCAATTTTGCAAGTCCAGACGCGAACGACCGAATACCATCCAAGAACCTCTCACTTTCAGATCAGATTTCCTGACAACATTCTTGCAGAACATTAAGTTCTGAAATAAATTAACCATCTTCATAATACTAAAATCAAGATTTTGAAATTTCTCTCAGTCTGAACATTATTAGGTTCATAGACAGTTGATCATTCTCGAGTAAACATGTTGTTAAATAAATCATCATTTATATTCATCAAATAAAAATTATCTTCAGGGGCAGGAATTGAAGGCAGATATTTCGTTTTATGACCATCAATCCTCATTTTAGATGTGTTCATTTCATCCATCGTATGAATATCATCTATAGAAAGCATATTTATGTTATGTTCGTTGAATTTGGGTGTCGAATCTGTCCGAGAGATTTGCTCATCCTCCCGTAAATCGATAGAATTTTTGTCACACATATTGTCATTCAAGCTGACAATTCGTATGTATTTGATGTGATATTCACCTTTTGCTGCCAAAAGTTTTTAAGGCGGTACCCCGCCGAACGAGATACGTGATTTTGGAACGGGGAACCCTGCTACCATTACTGATATATGTTCATAATTAATAATAACTTTGTTTCCAAGAAACCAGTCATTTCGAAAAGTTACTGAATTAGACAATCCAATAAACGTTCCAAGAACGCCTCAGAAACATTGCGTAATACAATAGTATTAATGGAGGTTATCGGTGTCCATATGAAGGATTTATGGAAGAAAAGTTTTGGCAGTGCAAAAAGGAAAGGGAACTTAGCGTTACTAAAATCGATTTTCAGATTTTTTATGCTACTGGAAGTTTTAAATTCGCTCTTTCATATTTAAAAATAATAAGCATTTTATCTGCAAAATTGGAATTATTATGAAGCTGAAAAGTGAGGCGTAAATAACCTACTTCGACGTGTGCAGACGGGCCTAGAAATCTAGCCTTACCACCTTCGATACATCTTTCCGTTCTGTTCTCGTGTGACTGAAAAACTTATCGGACTCGCTAGAAGCTGGGCGAAAAAATGTGGTCGTAAGTGATAGGTATAGATTACGAAGATTTTCTCTACTCTCTGAGTGTCTGCCTTGGAACGTTTCTTCAATCTCTTCTACTGAAAAAGTCGCCTGTGAACCTGTGTCGCGGTACCTCAAATTTTATGAATTCAAATGAGAATTTCATCACATATACTTAGTTTAGATTAATAGCTCAAAATACTGCTATTGAATAATAAGAAATATTTTTATTTTCAGACGTGCAAGGTTATCATTGCCGAGCACCACAATGTACGGGACCAAATTGCCACTCCCTGTAAATAAGTCCTAGATACGGGATGTCCTTCTTCATTATTCCTCTGGTTCCTTGGAAGTCTTCAAAGGGGGAGGGTCGGTAAGGCCGGTTTTTGGCCTAATTTATTTTTGGACCAAAAAATCTGAAAAAATCATGGTAGTATCTTATAAGTATCCCGAGT
>NC_046661.1:146975896-146978105 GCF_010883055.1 Belonocnema kinseyi | reverse complement strand
CGTTTAGCGTCCAATCGACTCGGGATACTTATAAGATACTACCATGATTTTTTCAGATTTTTTGGTCCAAAAATAAGTTAGGCCAAAAACCGGCCTTACCGATCCTCCCCCTTTAAGTTATGATTTACTAGTATTTAAAATAGTCTATTTTCTGGTGTTTACGTTAAGACAATAAATAATGTTTAAAAAAGTAAAGCAATCATATTCATTTCACAACGCCCTAACAAAGGTGATCCAAAAATTAAAAAGTTTAAATAATTCAATGAGCAGTTGGAATCTTGGATTTCATCATTGAAGTCGCCAAGTTTCTCTACACCTAGAAAAATGAAGACTCAAATTTGGAGCCTTGTCACGTTGTAAATCCGTATCCTTTTGTCATATTTAAAATTCCTGCCAGGACCGGCGAACTCAGTCTATAATTTTCTTAAAAAATGTACAAAAGGTGAGATGCAGCACAAATTCTCAGAGCACTTACGCAAATTAGCGCGAATTTGTATGGCGCTGAACTGCGCCAAAGAACTCCACCTTTTAAAGTCTCATTATAATTTATGACGTACCTCACGGTATAAATGGCAAGTGCTGTAGGCACTTTGTGTGGTCGCGGGCTTCGGGCGATACAATACAATACCACAGATGACATGAAAGGTACTCACTTATTCTAATATTTTTATTCAAGACAGATTGAGGTTAAATTCCGTTTCGCGTTAATTGCTGTTCTCATAGGAGACCCTTAACCCGAATTATTCTCCTTTTCACTACTGAATTTTGATAAGACTCATGTTTACGTGCAGTGCTCTTTTCATGTGTTTTTCCGTCCGTAGCTTGTGCTCTAAGATTTAGATAGGCAATCATTATGTTAATTGTTTGATTCGGTAATTTCCGCTTTTGTCGTTGTGGCTGGCTTTGCCATGAAAATGGCCGCCGGTGCCACATGGTTAGTAAAACAGAAATGAGTTGGTCCTTAACTATGGTGGACTTGCGGCATCGTTTTCTAGGCATAGTCATTCCTTGGGAAATTACCGCTATTTGTACCTTCAAAAAACGCACCTACTGCGTACGGCTCTGAACATTGTAAAACGCAGAAAAGAAATTAATAGTTCGAGCGTCCGGACAACAGTTTTAAAGAAAGTTCTCAAATTTACCGGAAAAACGGAGCATTCAAGATCATACTTTTTTGGAATGGTAATGAAAAGTTTCTTATAAGGAATTTTCATTCACAGAGATACCGGCCTTTGTTGAATAAAATTTATCGCCACATGTTCTTTGATTGAATAAAATTTATATAATTTCATGATTTTATTTTATGCTTATATTTTCGCTGTGGCCCAATTTTTTTTAAATGAAAGTTTACAAGTTAAAATGTCTCTTATAGTGGGCGGGAAAATCCGTAGGCAAATCTACAATGAGGTAATACGTAAACAGAATTTGGCACATAGTAAAAAATTCCACTTTTTTGCACGTACCAAATAAGAAGCGGGAAGTCTAACACTAGTCTGACACTAACCCGACTGATTAAAAAAATTTAATACAAGCCGAAAAAGTTTTGTAATATGAATTTTTTCATGTTACGTAAAAGTTCACGGGATTTTTCCACATATATCTCGCTCAATGTGATGATCCTCCTCAGCCATGGGTGTAGAGTGATCGTGCCCGTGGCCCTTTGACACCTCGGGATTACCAAGGAGTTCTAACGGCCTCTCCAGATATCGGACGACCTCCTCGAGTAAATAGTCTTACCCTGAATGTAGTGCTCTGTAATATTTTTCTTCGACAAGCGAAACTCAGGTAGCGGATGTGCTCCTTACTCTCCTCAGAGGAATTGACGATTTCTTTCACAGAGCCTATGGAAACGGGAGCGGACAATAAGACCCTCAAAAAGAAGAAACATATCAACGGTTCCCTGAAGAGGTCACTGAAGAGGTAATGGCAGCAGTCCAGCAGAGCATCTGGTGCAGATGGAACAACGCCAACTACAATGCCGATAAACACCACTAAGGCTTAGAACAGAGAAAAGGGCTCATCGTCCAAGGGTCAAGTGTGCCCTGAAGTCTTTCCACCCATAAAAATCTTATACTGCGGATGGCATACATCCAGTCCCATTACAGATAGCTGAAGAGATCATTAGATGGCCACTCGTGAGACTTTCTAGGACTATTCTGGCGTTAGGATGTGTTCCAAAGACATGGAGAGTTATGAGAGTAGTCTACAT
>NC_046661.1:146970215-146975796 GCF_010883055.1 Belonocnema kinseyi | reverse complement strand
GCTGAAGAGATCATTAGATGGCCACTCGTGAGACTTTCTAGGACTATTCTGGCGTTAGGATGTGTTCCAAAGACATGGAGAGTTATGAGAGTAGTCTACATGCCAAAAGCAGGCAAAATAGGTTATTTTTCTCCCAAGGATTTTCGTCCCGTTAAGCTTACATAATTTCCGCTAAAAACAGTGGAAAAACTTGTGAATAGATATATCCGTGATAAGTTATTGCCAAGTAGGCCACTTCACTTAGAGCAATACGCCTATAGGGTTGGCCTCTCGAATAAGATGGTCTAAGAGAAGCAGTAAACTTAATTGAAGGACAACAGAAGCTAAAGGTCTCGCGATTGAAACATTTATGGACATCAAAGAAGTCTTCAATTACACATTTTAAGAAATTATCAGGCAAGAGTTCCGCTTCTATTTTATAACCGCAAAACGTGGAACACTCAAGGTTTCTCCAGCCGTTCTAAATTTTGGTAGTGGGTACTTCCAAAACTTATCTTGTACCAAATTTTTTTTAATGGCTTTCCGGAAAAACGGTTCTTCGGTATTCCCCGGATGAGGCAGGAATTGTTGTGACACATTAATTCCTGACCTTCTTGTCATTTTTAAATTTCCAGCCGGGATCGGTGAATTCACTTGATGATTTTCCTCGAAAGCATACAGAAGGGGAGGCACACCACTCATTCTTTAACTCCCATTAATCTTGTATATACATACAAATATATTTGTTTACAAGTACGATTGATTATAAACTGGCGCTATCTTCGAGGGGATTGTTTGTAATGGTGGTTTGAGAGAAGCCCGAAAGAGGTAGAAGAACATTTGACGTCATACTGGACCCACATGCTAATTGTCCTAGTAACTGTTAATTTTTCTAGCTTCGGAAATTAGCGCGAATTTTCATAGCCTCGAAATAATCTAAGGGATTTCGCCTTTTAAAGTCTTATAATTATTTATGTTTTACCTATTGTTAGTTATATTTACTGAAGGTCATTAACTTCGACAGGTTTAGTTAAATAATACTAATGTCGTATTCTAAAATAAGCGGTCTTTGTATATGCTTCTGGAGTGGAAGGCATTTAAATATTTTGTGAAACGCGATGCTACAAGGAATTAAGTTGCTTTACTTTCGTGAAGAGATTAAATTATAAATAAAGAGAAGGGAATAATCTAATACCACAGATGGCATTAGAGGCACCCATTTCTTTTGTTCAAGCAATCCAGTTAAAGGTTGAAATCCGTTTCGTTGTTATTCAGATATAGCGAAATTATCGAAAAGCTTCAAAGTTCTTAAAGAGGGTCTCAACTTTCCGTCTTATATGACAAATAATGTTTTGCGACTTGAAACTGATATTGGTATTCAGATGAATTCGGTTTTGCAATCAAGAGAGTTTTTCTGCATGTATATCTCTGTTCATTTATGGCCGGAACTGGATGCAATAGCCTTACAAAAGAATAAAGAGACAATATTGCATAATTTTTTAGTCCATTTAAAGTAATCAGATTATGGTAAAGTACTGGGATCTGGCAGCCTACAAGTGTTTCCACACTTGTCTTTCTTACCAGGAATTCAACCTTATCTTACTGGGTTCAATTAGATGTTGCATTCGTATCGGTAAGTTAAAATTTATGTATGAGCTATCGAGAAACTGTTCGTCATACAATCTCGTTGAAAGAGAAGATTTGTTTCATATCTCTGCTGCTTGTGCTGCATATGCGGATTTTAGATCTTCCATTTTTTAGCAGCCTGCAGCTGTCACATCCAGTAAACAATACTGGTTATACTTATTTAACTATAACTCTCTGCAAGAACTCTGACAAATAATATTTATTTATATCTGAAATCTTGCGTCTTACGACACTTTCAATGGAGTCTTGAGACTGGGAATGTTTCAGCCTTTTTAGATAACAGCTGGGTAATCGCAGGTCTTCTCTATTTTAATAATACTTAACCTATGCTAGATTAATTCCATAATCTCTCAACTTTTTTTTAGGAAACCTATATAATGTTTTATCAGTTTTATCGGTTTGGGATCAGTTGACATAGATTAACTCCTCCCGAGCTATATTTAATTACCTTTTTGTGTATTTCGTAGTAGATGATCTCCGTAAATTAAGGATGTATATTTTTTTGAATCACGCTTTTATTTTATGTTCGGAGCTGAAATGATTTCACTTTTTGTACGAAAAAATATAATTTTTCCTATTTTTATTACTTCACCTTTGAAATTGTGCAACTTGATGTTTTCTGGGTGTTTACTAACCAAGTGCTAAAATAAACCCGGAAATTAACTGCGGGAATACGAATTTGAATCAGAAATCACTACTAAAGTTCCCAAAAATGTGATATTTCTTATTGTTCGTCATAACAAGGAAAATAAATTTGAATGTTTACTGTTTAAAATTGTAATAAATGTGACAAAGAAAAACTGTTCAGAAATTAGGACATTTCAATATCGTTATAACAATTCAGAACAATTTTTAAGGAACTTTGGTTCCTTTACAACAACTATTTGAATTTTGTAGTTCATATTTAATATAAATTTATATAATATATAGAAAAAGCAATTATTTTTTATAATAGGGGTTGATACAACAGTGCATGAAGACGGTCATCTTCACAGTAACAAACGAAAGATAAAGTTTACACTAATTCCAGGTGAAAGAATTACCGAAAATAAAATTAACCTTACTAGATAAACTTTCTATTACTAACGATCGTCGTTTAACTTAATTAAATTGGAGACAAATGGCGATTCCTATCAGTTAATTACCTTTTTCCTAATTGTTATTAAATAAATTCTAATTCGTCTACAATAGTCTAATTTAACATTTTAAAGGAGAGTTATCAGTGCCAAGAATGTTTCATTAATGTTTTGCCACAGTAAAACCTGGAATAAATTGTATCTTTAAATCGCGGTATTCTTGCGGTAATCAGCCTGAAGATAATACGCGCGGTTTTCATTTTTTAAATCAGGATTAAGAGAAACTAAAGGTTTGTTAAAAAAAAGTAATGGACTGAACTTGACTAACTGTTCAGTATAAAGTATAAACTAATTAATGATTTTTTGGTTAAAATCATTTAAATATTGTGAGACTATTTAAAAAAATGAATACGGCAAGGATTTTCAAATTTATGGAGAAAATTTTTCGGTGAACCTAGATGCGACCGTTTGAACTATCAAAAATGATAAATAAATATTTTAGCCAGATACATTTTTTCTTTCGTTAGATAAACGCGCTGCAACGTTTCTATCCAATCTAAAGAAAAAATTTATTCCTAGGGTTTACTATGCTAATGCTAATTCTACATCTTTTACCGAAATTTTCTCACTTCAGCGTGACGCAGTAGACTAGATCAAAATTATTCTCCTAACTTTGATGAAACTTTCGCAGAAATATCTTTAATTTTTAGTAGTTGCAAGTCTTACCTGCAACAAATTTTGACTTTTGTTTTTTCTGTCTTGTTTTAGATATAAAAACGGTTAATTGAGTAAGTGCACCTGCAGTTGCACAAAAAAGAGGCAACCTAACTGCAATTAGATTCATCGACAGTTTAGCTGCATCATTCCCAGCTCACCAAATGTCGATACTTAGAAAGTGAAATAATATGTTACTTTCTTTTGAATCCACTTGAAAAATATTTTTTATTTTCAATACAAAAACTTATTTTCAGGAAATCAAAGCGCAAGTCGCACTAAATTTCAAAGTTCAAATAGCCCTGGAGTCAGGTCTTGACATAGACCTCAAGTCGAGAAAGCGCTTATGTAGATCATTCTCTCATCGTATTCCTGTTTCAGAATTAATCTTATAATAATATATAAGTTTTACCCGAACACATTTTGAGAGGAAATTTCGAACTAAATAAGTTAATTTTCAAAAGAATACGTAAATGAAACAAATAAAAATCATGTATATTTTCCTGACCTCTTATGTTTCCAGGATTATAAATAAGACGATTATGCAAGCCTCTGTGGAAATCGCACGAGCCTACCCGGATGAAAGAACATCCGTATATTTCATGGACTGTAAACCCAGAACAAAGAACTCGAGTGAAACTCATAATAATATAGATGTCACTCGGCAGGAAATATTAATGTTACAAATATTCATTAATTCCTTATTTTTATTTAAAATTCTATCGTTTAACCGAAAGAGGCATCTGGAGCGGCTTATCAGTACCCAAAAAGTAACTTCGGTACTTCTGACGATCGGAAAAGTAGTTGGGAACCTATCATAACAGAAAGAGAATCCCGCCTGCAAAATTATTCCATTTTTGATTATATGAAATTGTTTTCTGCTTTAAATATGTAATTCAGATATAAATTGCTTTTACTTACATTTGATCCGAAACACTTGTCCAAGAAACACACATGGTAGGCTGTAGGGAAATACTTTGTAACAAAGTTACAAGTACCCCGCTACCATACGGCAGCCTTTGACTGTCCTTGCTTACCACAGGTCATACGGAATTGCCACCCCAATATTTGCGCCACCGACCAGAACCAACGCCAGAAAGCCAAGCTGTCTTCCCCCGTTATCAGGCAGGCTGACACCCATCATTCACCACCTTTACCTGATCTCGGACTAAACGAGATTGAACATCGATCGTGGGCCAGCAGATCCCACTAACAAATTGTAGGTTGGTTAATAAAACCCAAATTATGATATTAATTGCCTCTACTCATTGACTTCACCCGTTCTCTCGATATTCTAAATCCTTCCATCCCTTAATTTGCGAGATTCTTCACAACCTGTTACTTCTGGTTGTGAAAATTAGTGTCACGAATGGAGGCCTAGTACTTGAAGTTGATGAAGTGAACGGTATGTAAAGTTCGCGATATTTAAAATATAAATTAAAATGGTTTGGTTTCCAATTATGTCATTGGTTTCATTTTTAATAATTTGATCTTTGATAATTTTTTTTTAAGTGTTCCAATGAATTAAATTTTCTTTTAAATCTGTTGTTTGTAAAATAAATCAAATAATTAAGCTCTTCATAAATATATTTCACAGTATCTTTTTAGACGCTGTACTTAAAAAGGCTGCCCCAACGGAATATCCGCCGCAACGTTTTAACCTTCTTTTTCTTGTTTCTAAATTATTTTTTTAACTTAAAAGTGAACTATTTCATTTTTGGTTACAATTTCTTTTTTAGTTGCCAATTTATTTATTTTAATTTAAATTTAACTGTTTTATTGAAAACTGCTCTTTTCACCAGAAACATAATCTTATTGCTTAAAAACTCATCATTGTTGTTGAAAATTGAACTATGTCATTTTGTGTACAAAATTTATCTTTACTAATTCAAAAGTCTAATATTTAGTACATTATTCATGTACATTATTTTACAAATGAATTAGACAATTTTATTTATTAATCGTTATAAATAAGTTATTTTTGTTTTGTGTTCCCAAATCTGGTTGAGTATTTAAATTAGCTCTTACTTGGTCGCAGGATCGTGCTTACTGATTTTTGTTTCATGAAGTTCCAAACTTTTTGGATGGGATTCATATCTTAAGATTTTCGAGGTCAGTCGAGAACGGGGACTCTTTTTCGAATTAAAAACGTGCTTATTCGTCCG
>NC_046661.1:146954349-146970115 GCF_010883055.1 Belonocnema kinseyi | reverse complement strand
TGAAGTTCCAAACTTTTTGGATGGGATTCATATCTTAAGATTTTCGAGGTCAGTCGAGAACGGGGACTCTTTTTCGAATTAAAAACGTGCTTATTCGTCCGGCGAATCTGTAAAATCTAGCGAACTAGGAGTTTAAGAACAAAAAAACGCTCAAAGTACTTACAATAAATGACAAAAATAGTATTAAACTTGTTACTCTCTAGCTTTGGCCTAATAATATGCCTAGGCACTGTTGTAGAAGAGATCCTCTCCTGTAGAATCAAAACTAGTTAATCGATAGGGGTTGGCTTCTGCCAATTTAGGTCAAAATTGTAGCTTTGAAAGATATTCCGTCCACCGTACGTCCAGAAAGGAACCAATATCTCGTCCTTAAGTAAGAACGTTAGTTGAGGACCGGCAGGTAACATGAATTTATAAACATTCCTGATAATCTAGGGTAATTTAAGGTGAGCCCTCAGGCATGATATACGATCGTAATTCCTACCAACTTTGTAAGCGACGAATATTGAGTTAGAAGTCGCCAAGGTGGTTCCCGAGCAACTAGAGCTGAATGTACGATAATCCGTAGTTCACTATTAACAAAAGATTCGATGGTTCTAGTTGACATTGGCCAATACAAATTTTGGGTTTGGTCAACCAAACAGGTCCTGGCCGCCAAAACAAATGATGTTCCAGTCTAACGGCTGTGATGCCTCTTGATGCGCAATCTGCAGGATTATCTACTCCAGGACCATTGTGTCAGGCTGCCTCCGGTAGCGTGTGCTGAATCTCGACAACTCGATTAGTAATATACGATTTCCATTGTAGAGAATGACCTCAAATTTAATCCAAAGTGTTTTCCGAATCGGAACAAAGATGTATCGGGGTCGAGCAAGAGAGACTCAAGACCGATCATACATGTACACCACGGCACCTATTGCCTTTTCTAAGGCATTTCCGAAACCGTCAAGTTCACAGTTGCTAGAAGATGTAGAACCTAACCAGCGTGGGATGTTTAGAGTGGAAAGATCCGATAACTGGTAATCTGACTCATCTATGATAATTAAACAATCGGAAATCGTAAGCAATCGAGAGATGGCGGCCGCAGAATGCTAAGAGCACCAAAAGATGGATACTGGTTAATCAGAAAAGACGTACCATTCTCTGAATCTTCATGGGATACTCCCTGCAGAACCTCCTCAACGTTTGAAACGTAGTTTTGCAAAGTAAAGCCTTCTGCTTAGTAAAACTGGTCCACCTGTCAGCGCTTTTTTTGAACTATGCCGACATCCTCAGCCTCTAAGAAAAAATTATCCATATAGATTTCCCTCTTTAGAATTTCAGTAGCAAGGGTAATTGTCTACCTTCAGTTCAGTAGTTCATAATCTACCGCAGTTTGTAATCCTACAAGAGAATGTCTAGAAGAAAAAAAGTCCCCTGATAGAGGTCCTGAAATAATCTAACCCAACGAAGTTCGTTGAGCGGCTGGAGTTCCTGAACTCTCTTTTCTTAATCCCTGCTAAATAACATATGAGTAGATGTCTGCCCTTAAAATCACTTCCATAATTCAACTTATTTGCAAAAAGGATATGCCAATTTCAAATCCTTGAGATGTATATAATCCCCTTTATGGATAGCTTTAGGAGGAACATATGAAGTTAGTCCATATAAAATAATTGCCCTTACCATAAAAGTAGTTTGAGGATTGATTTGGCAGCAATACTTTATTTGGACTAGTTCTCTTGTTTGTTTCGCTTTTTGATTGCCTACACTGAGCACCTAGATGATAGCGTGTTCTCTGGTCAGTGTTAATCTCTACACAAGTGAGTCCAAAGTAAAAGATGCCTGAGTCCCTTGGTCCAGTACCATTCGAATTCGATAACGACTTTCATCCGAAGCTTCAGCGTCGAAAAAAACAGTATCCAGTAGGATAGGTCCCTCCAGTCACATGGATGATTGTGTGTGATGAATATTGCCAGAATCTGTAGAGTTATGAAAAGAATTATGAGTTATGAATGATGAGTTATGAAAAAGGTTTATTGAGGGGGTTTAGAGTGGAAGAATTGGTAGGTTGAAGTGGAAGGGAGGTAGTTTCTGCGGAGCCGAATTGTGATCTATTGTCTGAGGAAGGTGGATGCAGCATCGTACGGTGAATTATATTGCATGTCTGGCATCTCTCACAGGGAGACAACTGCCTTTTAAAGCGAATGCCCCTCAAAAATTTAAGCGACGATGACCTCACAAGTATCATTAAGTAAGGAGCTAAGTTGAGTTGAGCTTTTTCTACTCATTGACTTCAGTGAAAACAACCTACTATTGGTTTCATAAATGATGACCTCTTTACAAAAATTTGAATAAGTCTGTGAACAAAATCGCCTAAGAACGTAACTAACTTTACTCTAAATGTAAATGTAGGTGTCATGAAAATTAAAAAATTAAAATAATTGTTGCTTACAGAGTAAGTTATAGAAAAGGACCTTATCTTAGCTCCAAATTGTGGTAGAAGCCTCATTAACAGCTTCAGATAAGTAAAAGATTGAGCTGATACGACGACATACAAAACTAAAGTTTCCAAATGATCAAATAATTTGCAATTAGCAATTATATTTTCGAGATTTTTTCTCTTCTGCGCTCATAAAGGAAGTCATTGGAGTCGTTTTTAGTCAAGGAATTTGGGGAAACTGAGGAAAAATCCAAGGGCGTAGGAAACATGAATTTAACTCCCCATGTTGACAGTTCGGTTTCAGGAAAATAAGAAACGTTCAGTGAAAGATGAATTATGTTATGAGAGAAAAGTTGCATCCACTGTAAGTAATCTTTATGACAATTTTAAAATTGTGAAGAGTATCTTTCTGTTTAGCAAAAGATTCGTTTTTTTTGCAGTTAACAGGATTTGAGTAGATGCCCTGTGAATTTTGTAACTGTTAAGGTTTTTAAAGTTTTAAATACTTTTCGAATAATTTTCTGCTCGTAACTATGCAAATTATTTTTGATTTTTAGTGATTACAAAAGAGCAAGATCACTGAATGTGTACTTCATTTGAATGAAATTGAACAGAAATTGCATGTGATATAGACGAGAGGAAGAGGCGATTACCTGTTCTCTTCAATAGTTCGTGGCCTGCCAAGAGAGGACCATCTTTACTTAAGCAAGGAAATCGTGGTTCATATAACGTCGGAAGAAAATTGGCCGCGATACAGTTTTAGGGTTCAACAGGACTTTCAAATTGATACGCGTTTAGAATATAGCTGAATACTAAAACGCGCAGGTGAACATGTCGCATGCCTTGCATTCAATAAAAGAAATAAACTTGTCATAACCTTTCAAGACGTGGGTATATATAGGCAGAAATCTGATCAGGGGAGGAAAAATAGTCCCTTGGTGGACCATTTTCTGAGATTTATTTATGGTATGATAACACAGATCTCGGAATATTGCGTAGGTGGGAGGCCGCGCGCAGGTATTTGCAATGCATTCTCTTGAGGGGTAGACGAAGACCACATATCATTATGACGCTTATGAACTTTTCACCAATTGGGCCATAGTAGATGGGCCTCGCTAGTTTCTGCGTGGAGCTTGTTTCCTTCTGATTGGTTGTGACGTAAATGACCGCGCATTCACATGCTTCACATTGGCATTACTTGATAATTTTTAGAATTTGAAATAGAATTTATAAAATGATTCAGAATATAAATAGTAAATGCTTATGACGATGATTATTGATAATAACACAGGCCGACAAAATTTGACAAAAGTCTAAAGCCAGAAGGCAGACCAATCATTTCCGAAGAATTTTGATGCGCTGAATCCGAATCCGAACTAAAAATTGCTCCTGTACGTCAGGTTTTCAAGATATCCTAACCTAAAAATGCAAAAAACGTGTTTTTAGGCTGTTTTCGTGGTTATGTAACTGTAGAAGAAAAATGTCCACCACAAAGCTAATATGGAATTTGAAAGTACTAATCTTCCCCTTTCAAACCTACTTTGATTTATAAGGATATCTTTATTCTTCACCAAAATATTGTAATTTGAAATTTTTTCTTTTAACGTTTCAACCCATTTACGCTGAAGTGTTCAGATTTATACAACGCATTTTCTATTGCTGACAGTACAATATTCTTTCTTCAAAATATTATCTCAGGGGTTTTCAAAGGTGCCTTTTGTTTTGCCGGTGTCCGTTTTTTGTTACAAACCCTAGAAGATCCAATATGGCGGCCACAATTTTAGGGCTTTAAAAAAGAACAAAGGATCCCGCACAAAACATCAACAAAAAAGCGTACAGTCGTTTAGAACCAAACTTTGCACATTGATAAAACAATAAAAAATATCGAAGCCGTTTCCTATGGGCAGAAACCACCCCTAACAAGCCGCAAGCATGCTAACCCACCTGACTCTGGGAACAATAAGTTTAGTTGCATATTTTTCTTGGAATAATGAAGTTCCATGCCACAAGCGGGTTAACCCACCTACCTGCTAATCCACCTAAACCCAGGAATCAACTCTACCAAATCATAAGCAGGCTAACCCACCTAACCCTGGGCGCGGCAAATAGTCGTTTACATTTCTTAAATATATGAATTCCGCACTGCAAGTGGGCTAACCTTGATATGAAATCTTTTAATTTAGCGTATTGACCCATTAACGCCGAGATTGTATGCCAATGTCTCTTGAAAATGTTATCTGAGGGGTTTTCGGGGGTTCCTTTTCGATTGGCTCAGTTTTTTATTATAACTTCTAGAAGAGCAAATATAGTCCAGCCAATTAAGGCAAGACTTTAGATTGCTTGCCAATCAAGGGAACACTTTAGATTACCCAGGCAATTATGGGAAGCCCTTGGACTTCCCAGCCAATAAAGGCAAAACTTTTTATCGTCCAGCCATTCAAGACAAGACTTTGAATCGTCCAGCCAGACAAGGCAAGACTTACGATTGCCCAGCTAGTTAAGACAAGACTTGGGATTGTCGAGCTAGGCAAGGAAGTACTTAATATTTTCCAGTCAATTAAGGCAAGACTTTAGATTGCCCAGTCAGTCAAGGCAAGACTTTGAATCATGCAGCCAGTCAAGGCAAGACTTACGATTGCCCATTCAGTTAAGGCAAGACTTGGGATTGTCTAGCTACGCAAGGAAGTACTTAATATTTTCCAGCTAACTGAGGAAAGACTTTAGATTGCCCTGCCAATCAAGGAAAGACTTTAGATTGCCCAGTCAATCAAGGAAAGACTTTGAATTGCCCAGACAATAAAGGCAAGACTTTGTATCGCCCAGCCAGTCAAAGAAAGACTTTAAATCGCCCAGTCAGTCAAGGTAAGACTTTGAATCCTCCAGCCAGTCAAGGAAAGACTTTAGGTTGCCCAGCCAGTTAAGGCAAGGCTTAGGTCTGTCCAGCTAAGCAAAGAAGTACTTAATATTTTCCAGTCAATTAAGGCAAGACTTTAGATTGCCCAGCCAATGAAGGAAAGACTTTACGTTGCCCAGCCAATCAAGGAAAGACTTTGAATTGCCCAGCCAATTAAGGCAAAGCTTTGTATCGCCCAGCCAGTCAAAGCAAGACTTTAAATCGCCCAGTCAGTGAAGTCAAGACTTACGATTGCCCATTCAGTTAAGGCAAGACTTGGGATTATCCAGCTATGCAAGGAAGTACTTACTATTTTTCAGTCAATTAAGGCAAGACTTTAGATTGCCCAGCCAATCAAGGAAAGATTTTAGATTGCCCAGCCAATAAAGGCAAGACTTTATATCGCCCAGCCAGTCAAGGCAAGACTTTGAATCGTATAGTCAGTCAAGGCAAGACTTACGATTGCCCGGCCAGTTTAGGCAAGACTTACAATTGCATGTCCAATGAAGGTGAAACTTATTGCTTGCTTTCTTATGGAAACGTTCGCGCTTCATGTCAAACTACGGTTGAAGAGACTTGAATTTATGACTAGTAAGGTCATTATCATTTCTTTGCAAAGACAAGCAATAGTCGGCCATCATTCTTACATTGCATCGACCTTGATAATGTTGCTCTTTTTGGTGAAAGTCTTAATAAAAGCGTTCGCCCATTTTTTTACTGAATGCTCCAACATTTTCTGGCAAGTAATCCAAATGAGATTTGAGAAAATGTAATTTATGCTCATCAAAAAACCTAATCTTTTAAAATTCTTTAAGATACTAGATACAATAGTTCGAAACTTTGGATCTCTATTGTTCCCTAAAAATTACTGCACATCTTCGAAACTCAACCATGCATCCTTTTCAATAGATGTCATGGTTTTGACTAAAGTCATCATCTTTGATAAGTTTTCTTATATCAGGCCCAAGAAAAATACCTTTCTTAACTTCGGCATCACTTAAATGTGGAAATGTAGATCTGATATAATTGAAACATTCTCCTTCGGTGTTTAGGGCTTTCACAAATTGCTTCATTAACCCTAGTTTAATATGGAGTTGTGGCAATAGTACTTTCTTTCTTTCTGTAGCCAAGTGTCCTACTGGAATTGCAGCGTATTTATTTCCATTATGTAATAATACTGCTTTTAGACTTTCTGTAGATGAATCTATGAAAAGACGCCAATCCCCTGGCGTATATAAGTTTATTTTATATAAATTAATAAGTCCTTCGATATCATTACAATACACAATCCTACTGTCCATTGAAAAGTACTTGATAAATTTTTCTTCTATATTTCTGTAAACAGTTACTCTAGTACCAGGTAACAATAGTTTTCTCTCTTTGAGTCTTGAATCGCAAAGCTCAACTTTATCGTTTGACAGATCAAGGTCACGTATAAAATCGTTTAATCCATCTTGGTGAAAAAATTTAGGACTTTCATCATCTGATTCTTCCCAAGAAGAATCTTCAGTTGCATTAGGATCGTCAGTATCCATTGATTCGTGAGTTGATCGGTTACTTTTGTTTTCAGAGTGATTTCTAATAGCAATCGTGGCTGGTATAACACTTTTTACATCAAGGTAAACGATCTTCTCCAAATTTTCGAGCATCATTCTAAGATAATACTATGGGAAAAATGATAAGTGGTTGAAACAATTATATTGGTTACAGTTCATTCACTGGTTCAATGTACCTAATACTGATAATTCTGAATAAAATTTACAAACATATTTTTTTACAGGAATAATTGTTCCCGTGAAACTCAGCAAAATGAAAGTGACAGAAGTCTATAACCCCATGAGGCGTTGGAAAAACGGGTAGGGGTGTGATCTTACTTTATTTCTGTGACAAGTAACAGAGTCCCTTTCCGCCCCCTCATATGACGTTGGAAAAGGGTTAAGGGTGTGACCTTACATTATTTCTGTGACCACTCACAGGGTGCCTCCCCCCCAGAGGCGTTGAAATGGGGCAGGGGTGTGATTTTACATTATTTTTATGACCAATCACAGGGGTGCCTTCCCGCCCCCACGGGGCGTTGAAACAGGGACAGGGGTGTGACCTTACATTATTTCTACGTCTTGTCACAGGGGTGCCTTACTGCCCCCCCCCCCACGGGGCTTTGAAAAAGAGGCAGGGATAATCAAATCTAAAAAAAAAATAGGCGCTTCAAAGTAATCCAACCTTCTCGCAGCGAAGATCGTGAGTAGGCAATAAGCCTAAACTAGTGGATTTGCCACTGATTTTCTGGGAAACTATCATTCCCATGAAAAAATGCTTGCAACAAAAAATATGGATTTCGATGAGATCTATAACTTTTATTCAAAACATTTTTTTGAATGTCGCATATTAGCTCAGATAAACTTAAAAACACCATGATTGTTATCGTTTTTGATGATTTCACCATGAAAAACATGTTAGGCAGTGCTTGTGGCAGAAGGAGAACATACGTTATTTTAGAACGACTGGATTGCAGATAGATGAAGTGAGAAGGATGCACAAAGAAGGAACGAAGAAAGCAAGGTATGTGAGATGTTTAAGCAGAATTCCGTGGAGAGCGAGAAGGCGAAAGGGGAGGAGAAATAAGGAAGTCTTTGTTTAGCGAGATCTTTGTGCGGATTATGCCAAGATAGAGAGCGCAATATTTGTGTAAGAATGAAAAGAAAGAAAGTCAGCAACTTAAAGCGAGAATGAGGTATGGGTGAATGGAGGATTATAATACGTTCTGGCTTTCTAGAGAAAAGAGCATGTGTAAATTGTGTGGGAAGGTAGCTTTAAAATTATAGCACTGGTTGGAGGAGTGGGAGGAGGTAAAAAGGAGTAGGAGAAGCATGGAGGTATTGTTTCATGAGATACAGGATTAAAGGGAGATAGCACGGGTGAAGTAGGTGTTAGATAAGAAGGAGAAGAAGAAAAGGAAGGAGGAAGAGGAATAGTAAAGGAAAAATTGTATATAGGAGAGGAAGTAGGTGTAAGAAAATTGTAAATATTGTGAATAGTAGATAAATAGAAGGTATTAGCCGCAGAGGCAGAGATTGAAATTCGAAGATAAGCGAAAAAGATATAGATGCGTGCGCGGCGAGGGGAGGCCAAGCGAGATAAGCTTGGCTAGTCTATTAGGCTAGTGCCTTTTTCAAGGCCAGCAGGCCAAGAAATAAACATTTATTAATCTATCTAATTAAAATAAATAATCTATTTTATCTGAATAACTAATTAATAAATTAACGTTATCATCAATTAAAATCAATCATACATTAAATCTAATAATATTTGAAATTAATATTTACTTAGGATGATTTTTAATTTTGAGAGTCAATTTTGAAGTCGAATTAAGGCATAAGAAATCAAATCCTTCGAAGAGTCGGACTCGACTTCGGCATCCCTGGTCCCGTGTAGCGTCACTTTCTTTCGATAATCAAAGCGTTCATTTCATTTGTGACTTTATCTGGTTTGGCGACGAAGTTTACTTCATTCTCCGCTTCGTTTTCCAGTTGCTAAAACTGATCAAAATACATTGGATACTCAGCAAAGGTTGCAAACCAGACGCACTGATTTTTCATCAAATGCGCTTAGTTTTTACTCTCTGCACTGATCGGAGTAAAAATAATTCGTCTTGGCTAAGTCTTAATCCAAAGCAAAGTCAAGATATAGTTAAGACTTTTTTGTAAGTCTCGCCCATGACCGCGAGTGAGACATAGGCGTCTTGGAGACGAACTCAAGACGAACTTAGTCGAACTCAAGACGAAATATTTTTACTCGGTGATGTAATGATTTGTCACGAAATGTGATGATTTTTATCCTAAACGGTCAGATACGAAGAATTTTTCCTTGTTCTTACTACATTTGATAGTTTAAAGACAGGCAGAAATGATGTTATCGACAATAAGACATCTGAAGCCACTTGTCTGTTCAAGTTTCATGGTAAATAGGAAATGTCTCGGCTCACCGTTATTATTCTATTATTATTTCAACAAATATCAAAAATATTAAACTGAAATGTTTTTTCGAATTTTAAAAGTTGCTAATTACAAATACCGCTTATGAAACAAACAAATCGTAATTATTGTACAGAAAGTTAACAATGAATTTAACTTTACGTTCCAAAGAAACCTGGTGAATGAAAAACCCGGCCAACGACAATTTGCAAAAAGTCAGGGAAAATGAAAAATTTTCAGCGAAAAATTAGCGAATTTTTAAAACGAATATTTGCGGCAACAACTTCGGGTTACCCTGCAACAATTTTCTTGTTTTTAATTGAATTGCCTTATATTTATTTATTTTTTACATTTGCTTCCTCCTGACGATTATCTTTGGAATTATCAATTTTATAGTTTGTTCGAAAATTTTACAATTTTGAGAAAACGCCATCCTTTCTCGTTGAAAATTCAACTATTTTCATAGAAAATTGACTTTTAGCTTGAAATTAATATTATGATACGGAAAAGTCACCTTAAATCACCCAAATTGAATAATTCCCCAATAATAAAATTCTTTAGCAAAATTCGAATTTTAATTTAAAAAAATTAAAAATATATTTCAAGCTTGTTTAAACATTTTTATTAGGTTTGGAGAAAATTTACGGAAAATTTTTTTCCTTCAAAGCTTAAGTTTTTTTTAAATTAATGTGATAAAAATATATTTTTATTTTTCCTAGGAACCCGAAATAATTAACATTTAAGAAATTTACATCAGATTTAAATCCAAATTGAAAATTCTAGTTAAGATCCAATAATCAAATTGATGCAAAATCCTGGGAAATACGAGAATACAAATAAAAAAAAGGAGGAACGGGATGTGGTTGGTTGCTTTATCATTTTTCTTTCCTCTTTTGTATTGTCGTCCAAAAATTTTGTTTAAAAATTTTTCAGATTACTTCGCACCTTACCAAAAAATTATTCATAAGAAATTTGAAGAATCTTTTAGAGTATAATTCATTCAAAGCTGATTATTATATGGCTGGTTTTTACGTTAAAAAAATGTTTGTCTTCACAATTTTCCTATCTTCGTTACTAAAAATCTTTTCATATTTCTGCTTTTAAGGGAGTGTAAAAACGGGCATTTAAAAATTTTTCCAAATTTAACAATATTATTTGGAACGCCTGGGCAGACCCTAGTTTCTCATTTTTCATAAACTGTTTAAATTTTTTGAAAAACTTCTGTCGAAACAGATATATTTATAAACATAATAAATTGTTAGATAATTATCTAGTTTGCGGAACTTCTAGATGTCTTTAAAAAAGAGCGCACTTATTAAAAATTTCATCATTCTAGTTAAAGGTTCATCGTTTTGGTCGCAAATTAATCTTTTATGTTAAAAATGAAACTTTTTGAATTGAAAATTTATAACTTTAGTATACAATTCATCAGTTTAGTGATTTTTTTACTAAAAATGTAAATATTCGAATTAAATATTCCATCACTTTCGTGAAAAATTCATCTGTTTGGTTGAACATTAATTTTTATTACACCTACATTTTTCCGAAGTAAACTGTTTTATAGTGCACTAAAATTGTATAGAAAAACACAAATTCCTTCGCAGCAATTAAAAAAAATTATCAAACTCACGACGTAAACAGAGATTAGATATTTTTGGAAAATAAATTTATAACTTTTTTGTACTTTTCAAGTCATTTGAAAATATAAAAATGTGTACTGAAGATTTCTTATCATACCGGAAGAAAATAAAAACGACTTTTTATCACCCATCAATTTTTCTAATTGTTAACAATTTTTTATGCGTCAATTTTTTTCTAGAAAAATGCGAAGCAGTCATTTGCAGAAATGTAAAAAATGATCAAACTGAGGGAAAATTTCATCCTGCCGAGACAAATTAATAAACTATTTTTATCACCTATACAATTTACAATTAAACGGTTTAGACGAACACATAGATAGAGTAACTTACGAGGCGCTAAAATGCAATAAAAATTTAGAGAACGAATGCTACGGGATATGATTGCGACCGAAGTGTGCGGTACTGCGGTCGTAGAAAGGATCGATTTTTACAATAATTTCACGTTGTTTAAATATATTTTTATCAAAAAGACAAATTTTTTTGGTAGTAATGTAATTTTTAAAAAATAAACTTATTGTGTCCTCTTGCAAGTAAAATAATTGATAAAGATTTAAATTAGGGGATAGAAAAAGATAGAAGTATTCTATCTCTCTCAATGGCCACTTTGCATTCTTAAAAAACTTTCTTTTCTTATCCTCATTCTCAATCATTTTCTATCTTTTTATCTATCCGTCATGACCACGGACTTTTATCTTTTTCGATCCCTTATTCTATTTATTTATTACGAATTTCAATATTTTTCAATCTCTTTCTCTATCCTTTGTGATCGAGGACTTTTATAATTTTCTATCGCTTATTCTATCTTCTATTAAGAATTTCTCTCTTTTTAAACCCTCCCTCTGTTTTGCGTAACCGGGTACCTTATCTTTTATACTACTTCATTTGATTGCTTGTTAATATAAGTCTGAAAACGAAACCTTTGTCAGTGAAATTTTCTATCTTTCGCGATTGAGCACTCTTATCATTTTTCATATATACCTACTCACTAAAAATTGATTTTAATACCTTATTGTCGACAACTGTGTCGATATTGGAAAACGGTTTGCCGCACCTCTACTTATAGTCCCGAAGACACATTTGACTTATTGGTTACTTTTACCATGAGCCACCTAGCGTCCACTGTTGGAATTAAAAAGGTACAGATCCTATCTTCTTGAATAATCTTGAATCTTCACGACAGCAATAGATGGAGAAAATGTATCCAATTCTATCTCTCTGTCAATCTAAATTTCTGTCAATCTTTTTCAACCTCCTCCTATTTTTTCTTATCCTTTACCTATACTCGTCAATATTTTTCTAACTCCCTGTCAATTTAAATTTTCCTCTATATTTTCTAATCTTCTCTTCCGTACCTCATTGTATTACACATCTTTCAACGTCTGGCATTTTTATCTATTTTTCAATCTAAATTCACGTGCATCTTTTTTAATCACCTCTTCTCTATCCCATCATATATTGCATCTAGCAACTTCTATCTTTCTCTATCACTTAGTCTACATAAATCTACGTATATTATTTTCTATCCACTCTTCTCTGTTTCATCCTGTCCCTTATCTAGCCACGTAAACCTGAAGGTTTCGTCCTGCTGAAAGTGGAAAGATTGGAAAAGATAGAAATTTGAGGGTAGGAAGAGACACAACTATTATATCTCTATTTTATCATTCAAATGAAGACTTTGCATTCCTGAAACACTATATTTTTCAATCCTCAACTTAAAAATTTTTCTATCCCTTTCTACAGAATTCTTGATCCGGTCACCGTTTAATTCACTGCTTAATGTCTACAAAAGTATGTTTAATAAAAGAGTTTTGAGTACACGGGCATTTTTATCCCTTCAATCCCTGTTTTCTCCCAGATGATTTGACTCCTGTTTCAAGAGGTTATGGGCGCAGGTACCTTACCTGCGTGAATCGTCTGGAAGGTGAGATAAAAAACGCTTTCTCTCCGTCATGTGATCAAAGGGCTGAGACGTCATACTTGAAAAACTTCGGTCGTGAAAGACAAAAGGCTTGTGAATGACAATTAGTGAAAATGGTTGACGAAATGTCCATAAAGAATATAACAAAGTTCGACGAAACGAACTTCCAGATGTGGAAATTTCAGATGAATTCCATTTTCGCCGCATATGGAATTCTGGATATCGTCTCAAGTATAACTCCGATGCCCGCGGATCGCGAATCGAATCTAGGAAAAGCTTGGGTGAAATCAAAAGCAAAAGTTAGGTTTCTAATTTCTTTCGCGATCAAATACTCTCAACTTGAGTGTTTAATCATCTGTACTAATACAAGTGAAATGTGGAAAAAGTTAAGTGATATTCATGAGCACAAATCCGCGACAAATAAATTGCTTCTCACCCAGATGTTTCATGAATTTTGAATAAACCCAGGTAAATCCGTTGTGCAACATGTTTCAAAAGTGCAAAATATATCGAGGCAGATGACTGATGTCGGTGAAGTCATATCAGATGTCGCGATTATGGCTAAAATTCTCGGGAGCCTCTCACCAAAGTTTAATGCCCTTGTAACAGCTTGGGATAGTGTGAGGCTGGAATCTCAAACCATACAAAATCTTCAGGAGCGCCTAATCAAGGAGGAGGGGCGGATGACCGTCAGTGATGATGCAAGCAGTGCTTTAGCAGCTACTAGGCTTGGTGCGAAAAAGGAAACGTCAGTTTTAAAATCGAAAAAAGGGCAGCAGAAAGATTCGAGTAAAAATACTGATAGCGAGAAAAGCGAGGTCGATTGTTTTTACTGTCACGAAAAAGGGCATTTTATTCGTGATTGTCGAAAACGAAAGAACATTTGCAACAACCGAGAAAAGGATAGCGGGTCCCAGGATTGTTCTTTCGTAGCCACAGATGTAGAACAGAGCGAAGATCGGAAAAAGGATACAAGCATGCGCAGTGAAAGTGCATTGGCAACAGCGGCGCAAGTGACTCAACGCATGAAGAAAAATATAAAGAACATATGGATTACTGATAGCTGGGCTTCTAAGCACATAACCTATTAACGAGAATGTCTAATAAATTTTTGCCCAATCTGCGGCGAATCTATCGCATCAGGTGATGATGGTGAGTGTGAAGTCCTTGGTTCTGGAACAGTGCTCATAGAAAAACTCGTCAATGGTCACTGGGTCGAGGGTTAAATGGACAATATTCTTTACGTTCCTAAGATACGTAAAAATCTTTTCTCGTTTGGGGTGTGTACATCTCAAAATTTCAAAGTGCGTTTTAAAGGTGAATGGGTTTTAATTAAACGTGAAAATCTGATTGTGGCTCAGAGGTTTAAACAACAAAATCAGATCTGCAGAATCTTTTTCCATATCAGAGTAGTGACGAAGAAAACGTATCAACAAGCAACTTGAGAACCTGGCACGAGCGCCTGGGTTACGTAAACAAAAAGTCAGTGCGAGTAATGTTCACTTAAAAACTAGTAGTGGGAGTAAAATTAAAGGACACTGCTAATTTCTTCTATAAGGCATGTCAGTACGAGAAGTCACATCGTCTGCTGCTTAATAAACATGAAAAGAAAACAAATTGGCAGCCTGGAGATTTTTTCCATAGTGACGTATGTGGTCCCATGTCACAGCAATCTCTTGGAGGCTATTGTTTTTTCGCAACTTTCAAAGATGATGCTACTAGATGTCACTACGTATACTTCCTCAAACATAAATCGGATGTTGTGAAGCACTTCAAAGAATTCGAACGCCTAGTTGCCAACAAATTCGGGCGGGCTATGAAGGTCTTGAGAACAGATAACGGCAGAGAATGGTGCAACACCGAATTTAAGCAGTATATCAACAAACGAGGAATCCGATTGGAAACTACGGCTCCCTATACACCTGAACAGAACAGCAGGTCAGAACGCGACAATCGCACTATCGTTGAGTGATTGCTCGATGCTACTTGCAAAGAATTTAACTAAAACTTTGTGGGTAGAAGCAGTCAAGACTGCTGTCTATCTGTTGAATCGCTCTGCTACAAGTCAGATGCGTCATTCCAGACCATACGAAGGATAGATGGAAAAGAAACCTTCACTGTCACATATTAGAATATTCTGATCAACTGCGTACTTACATGTGACAAAAGAGCTTAGGACGAAACTGGATTTCAAACCCTCAAAGAAAGTTTTGGTCGGATACGAAGGTGACGCAACTAGCTTACGTCTTTTCGATACCAAGAAACATCATGTCGTTTTAGCACGACACGTAATCTTCAATGAAGAAGACGGATGTGAGCATTCCAAAACACCAACTTCCTTAGACTGTTGTCTGGATCCCTTCACAGAAGACAGCACGATAGATGATGCAGTAAACGAAACAGAAGATGAAGAGCAGGCGGGAGGGGTCCTGTTATCCACGAGAACAAAGATGAAAACGAACAAAATTGTGAAGGAATACGTCAGCTCAGAGATAGGTCAAAATTACATTCTCCAGCAAGATATGAGGCAAACGTTTCCATGCACCATGAACCAACTACATTCCGAGAAGCTATATCAGGCCAAGACTCAGAAAAATGGAGTAAGGCCATCGAAGATGAACTTCAAGCGCATCGGGACAATCAGACCTGGATCCTTGTCCCAGTTAGTGAGAATCAAAAATACATGGTTTCAAAATGGATACTCAAAGTTCAGCGATCACTATCCGGTGATATTCGACGATACAAGGCATGCTTGTATGCCAGAGGTTTCCTGCAACAGCAAGGAATCGATTACACTGAAACTTTCTCACCAGTAGGGAGATACAGTCTGTCAAGTTAAAGCGTGGGTGGCTTTACTCGCAGTCGGTAAGGTGTATCGACATGATTTTGGTGTCAAAATATTAAGAAGAGCTCCCTTTTTCA
>NC_046661.1:146948394-146954249 GCF_010883055.1 Belonocnema kinseyi | reverse complement strand
AGAGGGAGCTCTTCTTAATATTTTGACACCAAAATCATGTCGATACACCTTACCGACTGCGAGTAAAGCCACCCACGCTTTAACTTGACAGACTGTACGACTCTCTTCGAGTGTTTGTAGCTATGGTAGCAAAATTCGACCTCGAACTTATTCAGTTTGATGTCAAAACTGCATTTCTCTACGAGGATCTCAAGGAAAAGATCTACATGAAGACACCAGAAGGTTTGTCTGTCAGCGTGTGTAAAGGAGAGTTGATATGTAAATTTCAAAAATGTTTATATAGCCTTAAGAGATGGCCTCAAAAGAATGCATATGCATATAATTTTCACTTAGCAGAATCAAATTTTGTTGTCATTATCCCTCAAAAATAGTCCGGGTATGTCCGTTATGATATCTAATAGCTTCTCCGAATTTAGCTTTTTTTAATTTTTATTGTTGTGGAACAAAGCTGGGGAAAAGGTACCCCAATGATCACACGTAGAAGCATCACATACCCTTTACAAATTTAAAACAAAATTTAAAGTTTTGAAGATGCCGAGCAAAATATTTAGAAGCTTTTGAACAGTTTTCAAACGTTTTAAGAAAATAAAGAACACTTTCTTTTAAATATCAAGTTTACATTTTCCGCTGAGAATTCATCATTTTGATTTCGTAAAAAATTAATATTTTAGGTAGAAAATTCTACTGTCTGGTTAAAAATTATATTTTATGTGAAAAATTTAGATTTTGAAGTTACAAGATTAAACTATATATTCCAGAAAATTAATCTCTTTCAGAAAATCTTTAATCTTTTTTATTAAAAACTAAAACTCATTGAAGATTAACTTCCTTGAATTTATAATTTGAAATATCTGAAATTTTTGTTTAATCTTTATTAACTTTCTCAAAAATCTTCGAAAAAATGTATCTATATAATTATGAAAACTAGTAAACCTAAAATGTGTTAATTTGTTCTTAATTTTCATTTTTTTATTAAAAGTATTTTTAATCTCAAATCGAATCAATTGTTTCACATTTTACGTAATGCTGATTGGGTATTAGTACCCGATTGAAACCCGAAACATATCTTTTTTATTATTTCCGTATTTTGTTCAATATAGTGTTTTTTGGTAGAAAATTAATCTTTTTGGTTATAATATTTTGTTGAAAACTCTTTTTTTGTTTGATTTGAAAAGTAATTTTTTTAAATGTTAATTTAGCTATTCGACATTTGGTTAAAAAGTGATCTTTTATAGTTAAAATTTTAATTATTTATTTAAAAATTAATGTATTTTGTCCAAGGCAATTTTTTTGTAAAAAAAGGGTTTTTTGTAGTTAAAATTTCATTTTCTTGGGTGAAAGGTACATCATATTTCTGAAAAATGTATTTCTTTTGTTGATAATTGGTTTATTTGGTTAAAACTTTTTCTTTTTTGGTTTGAAAACTTTTGTTTAACTAAATGCACAACTAGTTTATATTTGATTTAAAATTTACATTTTGAAAATTAAACTATTTGGTTGCACATTTATATACGTATTTAGTGGGAAATGCGTCTTTTTTGGTAAAAACATTAATATTCTTGATTACAAATTTATTTCTTTGGTTGAAAATGTAACGATTTCCTGAAAAACTCACTTTTTTTATAAAAATTATTTTTTGTTTATTTGTTGATAACTGAACTATTTTGTTGGAAATTCTTGTTTTGATGTTTGAAAATAATTTCCATACCTAAAAATTAACAAGTTCCATGTTTGGTTGAAAAGTATTCTTTTTTTAGGTGAAAATTCAACTATGTAGTTAAAAATGTCCGTATTTTGTAAAAAATTAATGTTTATCATTGAAACTTAATCTGTTTACTTGAAAATTTGTCATTTTTTGGTAGAAAATTAATCATCTCAGTGCATTCGGTTTATGGTTTAAATTTTATCTTCTTTGTTTACAAAGTTAACCATTTGATTATAAATGAATTTAT
The DNA here is from genome assembly GCF_010883055.1 of Belonocnema kinseyi. Taxonomy (NCBI): domain Eukaryota; kingdom Metazoa; phylum Arthropoda; class Insecta; order Hymenoptera; family Cynipidae; genus Belonocnema; species Belonocnema kinseyi. The sequence goes on along the minus strand of NC_046661.1, from coordinate 146,952,297 downwards.
TTTGTCAAAAGTTAATTTTCTTTAGAAAATGAAGTTTCGTCTTTGAAAATTCATTTCCTTTTGTGAAAAATCAATCATTTTTGTTAAAAATTTCTTTATGTGACTGAAAATTTATTTATTTTGTTGAAAATTTGTCTTTTCGCTAGAAAAAAAATTTCTTCCTTGGAAGATCGTCTTCTTCATGGTTTCTGGTTAAAAATTCATACAATTTGTTAGAGATTTGTCTTTTTTGGTACAAAGTATATCTTTTTGGTTAAAATTTCAAGCAATTTGTTACAAATTCATTTTCTTGTAGAAAAAATTAAATATTTAGTTTAAATTCATCTTTTTTCTTGAATATTTAGTAGAACATTTTTAATCAATATCTTCAAGTTTGAAATTCAACTTTTTTATTAAAAAATTATTATTAAATGCTGAAAATTAATTTTTTACTAAAGAAAGGTACTATTTCACCTTTGGTGTAAAATATAAAATTTACATTATTTTTAGTTGAAAATTCCACTTTCTTGATATAAAATTAATCCTTTTGGTTGAAGATTCATCATTTTAGTAGAAAACTGATTTTTTTTTCATTGAAAATTAATGTTCTTAAATAAAAATATAAATATTCAATTTTTGGTTCAAAATTGGACTTTTTTAAAATTCATTTATTTTGTTAAAAAATCGTCTTTTTTGGTACAAAGATATTGTTCATAGTTGAAAACTTACCTATTTGTTTAAAAGTAATTTTTATTGAAGATTAACCATTTTAATGTAAAGTACAGTTTTTGGCTTAAAAACTTATCTAAATCTAACGTTCTTACTAATTTTGTTTTGGTCGAAAATATTAATTCTTTTAATCAAAAATTAAACTATTCGACTTTTTTTAAAGTTACCTATTTTAGTTAAAAATTCAGGTATTTTATTCAAAATTTGTATTTTTTGGTCGAATAAGTTTTGTTCTGGATATTTTTTCTTATTTCTAAACACCAGTAAAGCCCTTAATGGGGCCCTTTATTTTATATAAGGAAACGTAACTTTAGTTTTGAATTTAAATCAAGAATTTTATTTTCAAACCAATTAATCGAAGATTTTTTTCTTAATAAGAAAAATAAATAATCTGAAAATTTCATATAATTTTGATTGTTAAAAGATTATGTCAAAAATATTTAATAGAATTTTCTTTCTATAATTGACAACTTTTCAGAGATAACATTGGGAGAAAAATATTTTAATACGCACACATTTTTTAAAGGTATATTGTTTTATGGCATACTCAATGTTTTTGAAAGAAAAGCAAAACTCCGAAGAAGCAATTTAGAAAATTATCAAATTCACGACTTTGTCGCAGTTTGGAAAACTTAAAACAACTTTAGAAATTTTTATATTTTTGAATTATCGTATACTAAAACTTTCTGTCTATGTATATAATATGAAGATAAAAACAAAAAAGAATGAAATCCACTTTGGGTCAAAAAAGTAGTTCTTATTGGCACTACTGCTTTGGAAAAATTATTTATTAACTAATTTTATAAATAAGATTATTAGAACTTGGCAGGGATGGATGTATGAAAAAAAATCGTTTATAAATCGTATAATACATTATCTTTAATGATAAGCTACTTAATTATTACTAGTCATGCAAATCAACATTTTACGGTGCAATTTTTTAAGAATTTTTAATGTCATAACCAGTTTGGAAAATTGTATAGATATTATCATATGAAGTTGTATCTATTAAAGACAATGTTCACAATATAATCACATTTAATAACATTTTTATTGGGAAAAGATTATTTATACATCTTATGTATCTCATTTATTTTAATTATAATTTATAATATATAAGAAATTAAAATTCCACACTTTTAATTATTATTACTTTTTCAATATCAACTTTTTTATTCGAAGAGTGGTGAAATCCTTTCAAAAACATCTGTGATGCTAAAACTTGGCCAAGCACAATTAAATGAAGCTATATATAATTACCATTAATTGATAACGAGTAATAAACAAACAGAAAAACGTTTATAATTTTCTTTTAAAAAAAAAATAACCTCGTTTTCTGTTTATTTTTTATTGAAAAATATCAACGTTTTTTTGTTTGTTTATCATTTCTAAACAATTAATTTTAATTTAATATAGCGCTTATAATTTGTTCTTGGCCTAGTTTTTACATCATAGATGTTTTAGCTGGGATTTCACTACTTTTCGAAAAACAATTAAAAGAAAATGTACTTATAAGAATAAGCATTATAAAAGATTAAAATTTTAAAACTAAATATACTATACTGTAAAATACCAACAGAAAATTATGTTTAAATTGTAATTTAATGAAATTGATGATAATTAATAAAGTTAATTACGTCAATGATATCATTTTGTCAATTATATCAAGTAAGTAAAAAGCTCTTAAGGAAGCTCTAGTATTTATTTTTAATTAAATTATTTGTATATTCTTTAAAATCTACAAATGTTTTTAATGTGAGATCCACGATAAGAAACATATTTTTACATTCCTATTAAACTTTTTGCAAACAGTGATTTTATGTAATTTTTTATTTCACCTGTGCTTTGCTATGAAGTTATCATCACAGCTATATGTAAGAACATTTAAAAAATGTTACTGATAAGAAGCTTCTATTTTATGTCCTGCATTGAGAATGCGAACCTTCTGAAATCAATTTTCAACTAGATTTATATTTTGTTTAACTGTTGAATTTTGAAGCCATAAGACGAATTTTCTACAAGAAAGTTGAATTTTAAATCCGAAAATATGATTTTCAAGCAAAAAAGTTAATTTTCTACCAAATAATTCATTTTTCATTAAAAAAAGTTTCAGCTTTTATCATTTTGTGGAATCCAACCAAACAACATGAAAATTTGACAAAGTAGCTGAATTATATACCAAACGAGAATAGCTAACAAACAAACAGTCGCATTTTTTTCAAAAATGATTTTTTGCTATATTCAACCCAAAAAATATTTTTTCAGTTGAGAAGATCAGTTTACTGAAAACAGAATAGTTACGTTTTTAAAAAAGAAAATTTTCAATTACTTTCCAATCAGCATTACGGAAAAGCCAAAACAGTTCATTCGAAATTTTTATGATACTCCTATTTTTAGAGAACTAGCATTATCAGTTTTGCGTTATTCTAGCGTATAGTTTTACGATTTGAGGTGAAAAATAATTTTCATTAAAAATAAAAATTTGGAATAACTGTCCATTTTTTATTTCAATTTGTTTTTAAGCTTATATAAATATATTTACTCTAAGATTCTTGAGAAATTAAAAAAAAATTGTAACATTTTCATATATGTCAAACGTAGTTCATCTTTGACCAAACAGTTGATTTTTGACTGTAAAAGATTCAATATTTTCTAAAAGAGATGAAGTTTCCACACTTTATATTTTATGCTTTTAACTTGAATGCTAATCTTATTACAAACAGTTGCAATTTTTATGAAATAGGGGATGCCATGCCTTTTAAAGAAGATGAATTTTGAAACGAACCGGATGAATGAAAAAAAGTTGACTTTTTAAAGAAAAGCGATTTTCCAGTCGAAAAAGAAAACAATTTTATGCAAATTATAATTTGACGTAAAAAATCATTAGTAATACAAAGCGAAAAATGTTTTTTTCTCTGCTCCTTATGTTATTTACTTCAAAGTTATGAACATACAATGTTTCTAGATTTCTTTTAAAAAATCCAAAAAGTTTATCGATGATTTAAGACATTTCATAAAAGTATCTAGATTAAATCTTTTAAAAGTATTTTTCTTAAACCTAATTATTTTTTTTAATCTTGATGTTTGTTCTTGCAAAGTACGAGGGTAGTTCAATAAGTCCTTAGAATGACCAACAGATGGCGCGCGAATCGCTCCAAATCATCTGTTTTCAGTCAGCACCACTCCCGACTAGAT
>NC_046661.1:146943547-146948294 GCF_010883055.1 Belonocnema kinseyi | reverse complement strand
CTTTTCTGAAGGATTAAAAAAACTTGAAAAGCGATTGACCAAGTGTATAGAGCTCCAAGGAGATTATGTTGAAAAATAAAAAAAAATTTACCCAAAAAAATCTTTTTTATACTTCATTCTAAGGACTTATTGAACTACCCTCGTATTAAATTCCAACCAAAAACATCTGCGAGTAATAAACCAAAAATATTTTAGATTCTTTTTATCAAAAAATGTAATAAACGTGCATTTAATGTATGTTTCTCCTGCTTTATCTTGTTTTTATCAACTTTGTGTTGGGTAGGTGTATTCGTGCTTTGTCTAGTCCCCTCCATGTTGTAAATATGATGTACGTTAGCTTATGGACAGGGCAAAAATGTTGCTATAAAAGCCGCGACTGAAAGACAAGAGAGTCAGTCTGTTTTTGACAAAAGCCCAAAAATAAAAGAAAATGAAGTTTTCAATAATCCTCTTTTTTGTTGCGATGTGTGCAGCCTTAATCGCTATAGCTATGGGGGTACCAGCACAGAACCCGGCAACGACAAAGGGAAAATGCAAAGACCCTGACACCTGCCAACCTAACGGTGATCAACCTGGTGTGTTGTCCTGTTGTCCTGGTGTGCAGTGCACAGGAGATGGTAAGTTACGATATTATCTCAACGTGAGTTCTCATTTTTTTAACTCATATAATTATAATTGTTTAAAGTATTATATATAGACATATATTTTAGATACACAGTATATAATCCCGGAATTATATATAATGCCTGGCCGCTTAGACAAAGTACGTAATTGAATTCATTATTCACATGACAAAGGCATTCTTTATAATCCCTAGGCATTATATATTATGCCCGACACGAGATAGGTAAAGTAAATATTCTTGGCTTTGAATATAATAATGCATTTAAAGAATGGCTTCCTAAATTGGTGAACACTTATAAAGTTCAACAAAGTTTTACTCGCTATTTATACAAACATGAAAAAACTGAAAAAGACATTTTTATTAAGACTAAACATTTTCTTATGGATAAAAAATTCTCGGTTCTAAACTTTGCTTTGCAGGAAAATTTAAAAAACCTTGTCCCTCCAAAAATCGTAGATAGTATTATCAATTTTTTAATTACAATTTTTATCGGATGTTGAAATTTTGTTTAAATACACTCAGAAAAATGTTTGTTTCAATTAAACAACAAAATTTTTTTGAAGTCTTATAATTGAATCTAACAAATTTTTTGCTTCAATTAAGAAAAGTGTTATTTAGTTTTAAGAAATGGAAACTATTTGCCTTATAGATTTAAACAAATAATTTGTTTAGTACAATTTGTTTAATTTAAACAAAACATTGACTTTTATTAAACAATGCATTTGTTTAAAATATGTTTATTCGAATTCATGAAAATATTTGTTTGATTCAAACCAAAAATACAGTACAAAGCAGTACTACAAAGTGCCGCTAGGCGTGATAAAGCGCTGCCGATGGTTCCTAAGTAACTAACCTAGAATCTGAATTAATTTATCATGTGATTTATTTGATGGCATTGTTATTTTTGCAATGTTGTATTATTCTGAAGGCTCTGATTTGCTGTAAAATCTTAAATTAATTGAAAAATGGACGAAATATCTCTAGTTTACAAATTACTTGAATTGTAGAGCGTTTACCTTGGATATAATTGCAGATTTCGAATGTAAGTCTTTTCCAATACTAACTTCCTTTCTTTATAAAGATGATTTATGACATCAATAAGGTTTTTGCTATTATAATTATCATTGTATAATTAAAAGCAGGAGCACTTATATATACATTCAATTCAAATGTCTAACTTTGGTTCATTTCTCATTATTCTAATTTATTATTGTTTTATTCAGAAATGAGAAGCAAAGAGTTAAAAATTAACCAGAATTAAGCTTCGGAATGAATACGTGTTTCTGGTTCTACATATACAACAATAATTATGATTAAGAATAAACATATTATCGAGCTGATACATTATTTTTATAAAGAATGCTGAATTTTGAGGTTAAGTGTAAAAAAAGATTTACTTCACTTGAACAAAGTCTATAATTAATTGAAAAAAATATGTATTTGATGTAAACAAGAACTTTAATTATTTTAAAACAGAGATTTATTCAAACAAGCCAAAAATGTATTTGAAACAAACAAATAAGGACAAACAAAAAATTTATTTAAATTAAAGAAACATTTGTTTGACCTCATATTAAAGAAATTATTTATTTAAATCAAACAAAATTTGTCTGATTCAAACAATCATTTTTCTGAGTGTAAAAGCTTATTATGTTTCAAAGAGATTTGTTGAAGGCAGTTTTTTCAAATTAATTTTAAAAAAAGTTTTATATCAGTACAAGAATTTATGTCTAACATTCAATACAATGCCTGAGCAATTTGTGAAATGAGCAATTCCATGTCAACTCAAATTTTTACGCAGATTTTTTTTTTGAGGAAAAAGACACTTTTGTGAATGCTATTTAAAACCGTTAATATAAAGTGCAGCAAGTTTGACTTTCACATTTTTTTTCATAATTAATCCTAAAATGCGAATCGAATTTTACGAGTACAAATCTATTTTTCGGAGCTTTTGCCTCTATTTATGATTATTTTGTAATATTTTAGACACTAATTATTTATAATTCTACTTTCGGTTAATAACTATATATTTCCGTAAATTAATTTAACAATGTGTAACTGTTTTTACCATTTTTCTCTTAGTGGAGAGTTAGAAAGTCGCGGTTTTTTTTGCATTTTTCAACTTATTACCCAATTTAATGTTAGAGTGAAGCAATAGTCAATTCATTTAATAAAAAAAAATTCCGAGGTTTTTATTATTATTTGTCAGAATATTCTTTTAGACTAATGCAGGAAACTTGCAGTTGCTTCTATAATTATCCACTTTTTATCCACTTTTTAACTAGTGTGAATTGAAAAAAAGGTATTATGCAAATGAAAAAAATTTTGATCGAAATGGTGACATTTTGAACCAACCAAATGAATTTTGCATCATCCACCAAAAATACTAATTTTCTATAAAAAATGAATAATTTGGAACAAAATGCGAAAATTTTAAAACAAATAGTGGTAAAATTTTCGAATGCAGAAGATAAATTTTTACCAAAACAAAGAATAGGTAAATTTTATGTTAATGACATGATTTTTATTTCATTTAACAAAATACTATTCTATATAGGATTTGCAGTTTTTGTTTCATGCATAAAAAACTACATTGAAAGTAAAGAAAAATTAATTTTTTGACGAACATACACAAGCTAAGGAAAAAAATACTTAAGCAAATGTTATTCCTCCAAAAGAAAGCTACAACTTTGTAATTAATTACTTTTTGATCTAATGCGTATTTTTCGTTTTAATCGTTAAAAAGTGTGACCTGTCATCCATATTTTTTAAGAATAATTCTTTGATAGGACTTGTAGTTTTTGTTTTAGTCGTAGTAAGACTAAACAAAAATTCTAATAAATTTTTGGAAAAATGACATGAGATAATTTTTTTAACAAAACATAATCAACAATTTTTTTATAAACTCTCATTATAAAAATATATTAAAAATAAAAAAATTAATGTTTGCTTGCGAGAAAAAATATATTGATGTCGAGTTTGTATCAAAGTGTCTTAACGAGTTAACTAAAACAACAAATATTATCAACAAGTGTTATTCATCATTGTTATAAATGAATCATAATATGCCATAAATAACGTCAAACATAAAACATAAAACGCCATACTTTTTGCATCAAATTTAGGTTTTGCTTCTCAAAAGTCATCGTTTCTGTTCTTATTTTAAAAATGTATCTATTTTATTCTTCTTCGTAGAAAATTCACCTATTTCAAAGAAAATTGATTTTTTGTTAAATTTTTTGTTTATCTCTTCGATTTAAAAATTCATCTGCTTTAGCAGAAACTTCATATTTCTTGGATAAGAAGGAAATGTTTGAAGAAAAATTAATCTTCTTTGCTTGATGATTGAACTATTTCATTTGCAAATTTTGCTTGAACCGCTTTATTTTTCTTCTAATATTAGTTGAAAATTCATCTCTTTGCTTAAAAGATGAACTGTCTTATTGCAAATAGAGATTTTTTATTTGAATATGTAACTGCTTAGTTCAAATTTAAACTACTTTCTAAATTTGTTAAAATAAATTCTTATGAAAAAAATCATTCTCAACGATAAATTTAATAGTTTATAGCGTAACCAAGTATTTAAAGTTTTAACAAAACGAATACATTTTTTAACCAAAATAAAAAATTTTGTAATAGTTTAAAATTAAACAGAGTATTTAATGTTTCAACCAAAAAGATTAATTTTTAAACAAGAAGATTAATTTTATATCAACGGAAGACAAGTTTTCTCAAAACAGGAAAACAGATGAATTCTTTATAGCGGGAAAATATTATTAAAAATTGTTAAAAAATATCGAGGAAACATAAAAATGAAGCATAAAACCGAAATTAACGGTAAAAATTATTAGGAAAACTTTTCATTATTTTAAAAGAAAATATCCTTTTTTATTTATTTCATTTATTAACTTTATGAATTGTTGACTTTATGAATTTATGAATTGAATTGTATCTAACGCTCATTTACGGCCTAAAAAATGTATGTCATAAATGGACCGGATATGGTAGAACTAAGTAAATGAAATATTACAGTCTGTCAAGTTAAAGCGTGGGTGGCTTTACTCGCAGTCGGTAAGGTGTATCGACATGATTTTGGTGTCAAAATATTAAGAAGAGCTCCCT
>NC_046661.1:146937239-146943447 GCF_010883055.1 Belonocnema kinseyi | reverse complement strand
AGAGGGAGCTCTTCTTAATATTTTGACACCAAAATCATGTCGATACACCTTACCGACTGCGAGTAAAGCCACCCACGCTTTAACTTGACAGACTGTACGTGCGAAAACTTTGATTATTTTTTAATACTTCTTAACATTACCTATCTTTTTTTGACAGTTGTATCCATTTAAAGCTTGGAAAGCAACCATGAAACCTATGATTAACTTGATCCGAAAATGCACGAAGTTGGCTGAATTGCCAAAGCAAATGCAACTTCAAAGGCACGAAATTTAAAAATGCCCCTATAGAATGGGTTCTCTCTGCTGTTGCACAAATCGGTTTGCATTCAAGTTATTTTTGCATGTAAACCCCAGTGTGTCCATACTGTATAATAAAATATAATTAGCATTCTAAAAACGTCTCAGGAACATTGCGTACTACAACAGTACCAATGAGGGATATCAGTGTCCATATGCAGGAATTAGGGAAGAAAAGTTTTGGCAATGCAAAAAGGAAAGGGAACTTTGTGTTACTAAAATCGATTTTCAGATTTTTGATGCTGAACGCCGGGCGAAAAAATATGGTCTTAAGTGAAGGGTATAAATTCCGAAGATTGTCTCCACTCTCTGAGTGTCTGCCTTCGAACGTTTCTTCAATCCCTTTAACTGAAAAATTCGCCTGTTAACTCTAAGGTCCCTTTTCTCGCGGTAACTCAAATTTTATGAATTCAAATGAGAATTTCATCATATATGCATAGTTTTAGTTAATAGCTCAACATACTGCTATTGAATAATAAGAAATATTTTTATTTTCAGACAGGCACGGTTATTATTGCAAAAGACCAAAATGTAAGACACCAAATTGCCACACCCTGTAGATAGGTCCTGGATACGGGATGTCCTTCTTCATTATTTTTCTGGTTCCTTGGAAGTCTTCAAATATAAGTTATGATTTACCAGTATTCAAACACAGTATAATTTTCTGATGTTAACGTTAAAGACAATAAATAATGTTTAAAAACTTAAAGTAATCATACTTATTTCACAACACCCGAATAAAGGTAATCCAAAAATTAAAAAGTTTAAATAATTGAATGAGCAGTGGGAATCTTGGATAGAAGGTGAGATGCAGCACTTATTTTCAGAGGATTTGTGAAATCTAAAAACATGTTTCTTATGTTTTGTTTACGAGCACCAAAAATTGTAAACCTGGCGTCATCTTCGAAGGGAGTTGTTTGAAATGGAGATTTGAGACAATAACGACAGAGATAGAAGAATCTTTGACGCCACACTGGTTCCACACGCAAATTAGCGCGAATTTTTATGGCGCTAAACTAAGCCAAAGAATTTTTCATTTAAAAGTCTCATAATTATTTATAACGTACCTAATCTTAGTAATATTTACTCATGGTCAGTAGCTGTGACAGATTCACCTAATTATAATAATGTAGTATGCCAAAAAAAACGTAAAAGTTCGCCCGCTGCTACTTGCTCACGGTATATATGACAAGTCCCGTGGGGGTGGGGGCCTTCAGGGGTCTAACGTTACCCTTTAATCCCAATCTTTTTCCGGCAAGCGAAACTGAGGTGGCAGATGTGCCCCTAGCTCTTCTGAGAGCTGAGGGATTGACGGTTTCTTTGAAAGAGGCTATGGAAACGGAAGTGGACAATGAGATCCTCAAAAAGAAGAACCGCCTCAACGGTTCGCTGAAGAGGAGAGTCAAGAGATAATCGCAGCAGTCGAGCAGAACAGCTGTGGCAGATGAAAAAACGTTGACTACAATGTCGATAACCAGCACTGAGGCCCAGAACAGAGAAAGGGCCTCATCGTCCAAGGGTCAGGTGGGCCCTGAAGTCTTTCCATCCTTACAAATCTCCTACTCAGGATGGCATATATCCAGTCTTCTTACAGAGCGCTGAAGGGACAATCATAGGGCTGCTTGTGAGACTTGCTAGGACTAGTTTGGCGTTGTGATGTGTTCCACAGGTATGGAACGTTAAGCTTACATCTTTCCTACTAAAAACAGTGGAAAAATTTGTGGATAGATATATCCGTGATAAGTTATTGCCAAGTAGGCCTAACGAAGCAGTAAACTTAATTGAAGAACAACAGAAGCAAAACACCTCGCGATCGAAACATTTATAGACATCAAAGGAGCCTTCAATTACACCTTTTAAGAGGGTTGCCCCTTGTGACGACCTGCTTTTTTAAAACTTTTTTGGGAATTTTTTTTGACGAACGATAACAATATACAACTCTAAACATTTCACTATATATTTGTTCACATTTTAACATTAAATTGTGCGGGTTTGAGCCCAAAATCTTTATTATAATACGTATAACGCCACTCCGAAGACACCCATGTAAATAAAAGTGTCTATGGCCGGCATGATTCCGGGCGAACGGCTTATTTGAAATTAAAAGACCAAACGGTATTTCGATATATGAAGCTGTGGCCCTCGCCTGAATATATTCATCGCCTGAATATTCATCATCCTAGTTCTGGCGATGCATACACATGTGCTGAATCCACCCTACAAATTTGAAAGCAATCGGTCAAACCGTTTTTGAGATATCATGCTGGCCAATTCGAAAAACGTGGGTTCGAGAAAAACGCGTTTGAAAGTTCCAGAACGCTTTACACAATGAAGTAAACCTAATTGTTCTCACAGCTGCAACTTTCTAATGATTTCGAATATTGCAATATTGCTTCACCAGCATATTCTATACATGTATAGGAATAAATTTAGGCAACAAACAAAAAATCGATTTTTTCGACCAGATACACGGCGTGACCCCCTCAAGAGATGATCAGGGCTGCCATGGTTACACATGGTGTTCCTATTGTAGTCATGGATTCGACCAGCCACATGTTGGCCAACAGGAACTTAACTACTACTAAGGATCATACCACTTTATGTGAAACCGTTAACTCGAGATGCTGCGGGGAAACGCTTTATCGGCCCAGCTTTCGTGCTTAGTAGTGAACAAACGGGTCACGGGTCAGGGCCATCACGTTATCGGCTATGCCGACGATACACTGGTTCTTGTATGCTACTAGCATCTAGATGTGCTCTTCGGATCAATGCAGAAAGCAATAGGGATAGTAGATTTATGGTTTAAGAATACTGAATTATCGACCAATCAGAGTAAGACAGACGCGGTTATATTCACCAGAAAGTTTAACTTTATGGCTTTTTAGGTGATCCACAGGGAAAATCTGGGGCTTGAATCCGGAGACGCTTATGTGCATCTAAGCAGCAATCTTGCGACCTAGGCTAACCCATACCTCGGTAGTCTGGTGTGGCAGGGTCGAACTGTCCACTGTTAAGTCTCGACTGGAAAGAATCAGGGGATTGATTCTAAAAGGCATCACTGGTGCCTTGAAGTCGACACCCACGATCGATCTGTGGAAACTAATAGTTTTGCAGTCAGTCCATTTCAACATCAAGACCGTGGCTGCGAATGCGCCCTGGAGATTAAATTAGGTATACGATAGAGGGATCTCGACAGTAGTGCGGATCCTAATTATAATCTCGAGAAAGCTGACCCTCATCTGGTAATTGGAGCCATGCTCCACTTAGCCTACAAGGCGAAGATGTATGACAACAAAAGAAACATCCGTATCTGTTCATCAAGCAGGGCTGCTACAATACCATATAATGGAACAACGAAAACGTCGTTATGAGCATGAGAATGCTTTGAGGAACTAAACGAACTAGCGACTGAAACAGAGTTTCTTTATTTTGGTTCTCTGCTGGGTAAATGTGGAAGGGAATTGGTAGGCACTGCGCTTACTATCTCTCGCACAGCAAGGACCGTCACATGGTGTTCTGCCGTAGTCCCAGGGCCCAACCCAGAAGTGAGACATAATAAAAACGTGACGAGGTTGCTTGAGCATTAGCATTTAGCATTTAGCTTTAGCGTCTAAAATGATCTCCGTACAGTCCATCACAAATATGGATGCCTATAATAGAAAAGGAATTATTACGAAAGAGGATTTTGACCTCCTTGTTTACTTCGACCAATCTAATTCCTTAGTAGACCAAGGTGAGCCCGTAGTGCTGACTTTATTAGCTCTCGTGCGTATAAAAGCTCCAGCTGTAGTTACCGCTGATTTCAAAGATAAGCATTTTTCTGATGCAATGTATTTAGAGGTAATTAAAACGTTATAAGAAGAACACTTGCCCGAACAAGCATTGATCAGACGAATAATCCATACGAAGTAGGGTACAACCCACGGCATTTATTAACTCAATTCCTCTTAAGCTATTATTTGATACTGGATCTACTAGGACTCTTTTAAGGAAAGATGTCTCGAAAACAGAATAAATTCATTGGAGAAATAAATAGAACTGCGAGATTAGGGTAATGGTTAGTTTTTACCACTATTTATCTATCAGACTTCAAAAACCAAACGGTGATCGTAGAATCGTTTGAGATTTCTAGAAGTTTCCGGAAGCCTAACATGGTCTACATTCTCCCTCAGATTTCTTCCGCTAAATATATGTATCACAAATTGACTTTAACACCGCTTTTAACCAGATCTTTATAGGGTAATCGAGTTAAGATTACACAGTATTTACTGTAACAGATAGATGTGTATTTCAGAACGTCAGGATGCCTTCTGGCTTTACAGGAGTTCTTGCTGCTTTGAAAGATTTATGGAAGGCAAGATCACTCCTGAAATGGAACTAAACGAGTTTGGACACCTTGACATTTTGGTGGTTTCTTACAATTCATTCTGAGGATAGTGAGTTTTGTTGCTCCGCGATAAAATATTCAGGCTTTTTGTTGACAAGAAAGAGCTGAAACCAGATCCGTGCCTACCCTTCATTCAGGCACGTCGAAACAGCCCCTTTTCACCTTCAAATGGAAGCGAGTGCGTCCAGGTTGATTGGAGTCCCGACGCAGAACCAATATGGACAAGAGGAAATCCTAGCTTACAGAAGCAGAACACTGAAAAGGCCGCTGCTGAGAGGAATTATACGTTCACCGAGAGGAAGTGCTTGACAGTAGTTTTTGGAATACCCAAGTTCTGCGAGTTCCTAGATGGATTTCATATAACGGTAATAACTGACCACAGTAGCCTCAAGTGCTTACATAACTTAAAAAGCCTTACCGGATGCCTAGGTCGATGGTTTCTGGGGCTCCTGGAATACGACTATGAGGTTTTACATGGTAAAGGAACAATAAATCAGGTACTACATGCGCTTTTCAGGGTTACCGAGGAACAAGAGATCCCTACCGCTTCAGCAGGAGAGGCTAATAACTGGGAAAGCACAAAAAGCAATGATTTCTGGTATCAAAAAAGAGTGGGAGTAGTTAGGTTGAATCCATAGATTTTTTCCGGCTGAAAGATAGAAGTCGACAGATTATACAGACATAAGTCTAACCTATGCACGGAAAACCTTAAAAGTAAGTGTTTTAGGCGGGACTAAGGACAATATTTCTGTTAGAAACCCCCGATGAGGCACACTCAAGTTATTTCGGAGCAGAAGAATGTACTAAAGGGTGGCACAAAGTTATCACTGGCCCGGCTTGTATGGAATCGCTACGATTTCTGACAGAGGTGTAAAGTCTAATAGTCTAGCCTGCCTGTTCTTATGGGGCAACGTATAGTAGAGCAGCCATAGACAGTATTTGCCTTGGAGATAATGGGACACTTTCCGCCCTCTAATTTTGGTAACCGCTACGTCTAAGTGTTTCAGGATTTATATACAAAATGGATAAAGCTGATTTTATTCCATATGGCTAATGGATTCTTCTTCAAAAAGAACTATGAGGATTTAATCATATTACGTTAGGGACGTCATGATTCTCTCCACGCGTACAAAAGAATTGAGTTTTTCAGCCGTCTAATGGAACAGATGTGTTAAGACTTGGGGGTTCTGCACAAAACAAGCCCAGTCTATCACGCACAGGCTAATCCCATCCAGCGGGTGAACATGGTCCTCAAGACCATAGTGGTAACCTTCCTGAATAAAAATCATAAGGAGTAGGATATGCGCCTGCAAGAATTCTGCTTCTATTTTAATACCTTAACCTCGATAATGATTCTTAAACAGAAGTGGCAGAAATTGGGTTAACCAAACGAGTTTTCCCAAATGCGGAGAACTCCACGCTTCCGATATACCAGGTGTATACATATGAAACCGGTATTTTTTCAAGAAAAAAACACATTTATTTCAAGAGAATGATAACAAATATTTTATTCAAAGTATGCGC
>NC_046661.1:146923075-146937139 GCF_010883055.1 Belonocnema kinseyi | reverse complement strand
TGAAGGCACGTATTTCGACATTTTCAAGAGCGAAAAAAATCACGATGTCATATGAAACTTGAAATGTTTGGCATTGGATATTGTTGACAGATGACAATACGCAAATTAGCACAAATGGTAAGTTCCGACAGTGCCTACAAGTGTGCCTACTGGCCGCTAGATGGTAATACCGGTTTCATATGTATACACCTGGTAGTGCTATTTAGCAAATGGAACCAGAAACCTGGTCAAAAGATCTTGCTGGGTGGGTAAAGTCTGTGCAGAAAACACGAAAAGATACACCAGACTTTCATCATTTCCGCCTATTTGATTTGCTTCTGTTCTGCTACATTACTACAGCAATTAAAACAAGGACAGCTCGGAGAAGGGGTGACGACTGATTTGCGGGTACTTCCAAGACCTATCTTATATTTCATTTTTTTTTTGATGACTTAACAGAATAACGGTTCTTCGGTATTCTCTAGCTGAGGCCGGGGGTTTCGTGACACTGTAAATCCTGATCTGTTTGTCACATTTAAATTTCCAGCCATGGAATCACTTTATTATTTTCCTAAAAAACGCACAGAAGGGGAGCCGCACCACTCATTTTTTAATTCCCAGCAATTTTGTACATACATACACATGGTGATTTGAGAAAAGCACAAAAGAGGTTGAAGAAGACTTGACGTCACACTGAATCCACACGTTAATTGGCGCAGTAACTGTGATTTCTCTAGCCTCGGGAATTAGCGCAAACTTGTATGGCAAACTTGTATGGCAAAGATTTCTCTTTTGACCGGCTTTAGTTGAAGAAATATTCTAAGACAAAAATAAAGAAATAATATGAAAATCGGAAATCGGAAATCGTGTATTGAAAAATCTATGGTTCAGAGAGCTCAGCCTTTATCCCCTCCTAATATCCGTTCGTGCATCACCTCCCTCCAGTCGCGCGCTGCTTTGTTCCGCTTTTACTCAGAGAATCAGTATGTTGCATTTTTGCTCGGAAGAAATTTTGTTCCGTTTTTACTCAGAAGATTTTTTTGTTTCCTTTTTACTCTGAAAAATTTATGTTCCATTTTTACTTCCAAATTTAGTGTATCCTATTTTTACTTCGAGCCGCTCAATTGGATTTGCTGAAGATTGGTTTCTAACTTTTGAATATAATGTAAAATATGACTTCCTAAACTAAAAAAAGTCAGTCTGATTTAAAAAGATATAAACCAATTTAATATCTTTAATAAATAACACAGCCACACAAAAAAAGTGTGCGGATCTGGTAACAAGACATACGTATTCCTATGAATTTTGGGGGGCTGAATTCAAATTCGGTATAAAAAATCAGCCATCACGTCATGGTTGAGCCATAACCTCAAAAAATGACGAAAAATCATGCACTGAGGCAAAGAAATTTCAAAATAATGCCAGCAATGCAAATTTTCACTTCAAAAACATGTCGACAACTGTGAAGGCTCAACCCTTGCCTGATATAAACTTATTTAACATAACTTTACCCAACAGAACCTAACCTCACCTAACCTGAATTAACAGAAATTTATTGAACTACACGTAAAGCTCTGGAAGCATATTTTCCTAGTAGCAAATGTGTGCTACATCGAATGGGTCAACTCGAGCCTAACCTAGAAATAAATCTAAGCTAGCCTAACCTAATCTAACCTTACCTCACGAAACAAAATTAAACTGATTGCGGTGTCCGGTTGTGTTTGCCGTACCGTTTCATTCAGCTTCGGCTTAACCTACATAGAGGATTAACCTATCCTAACCTAACAAAACCTGACCTAACATAACCGATAACGCTGGCAACCCTGTTCTTAAACGTCTTAAACGTAAGCCTAACCCTTTGCATCGTTCCTTCGAAGAAAAAAGGACGCGTTATAGCAGGCAGAATATAGACTGAAGCAGGTCTATAAATTAATTTAATTACGATAAAAAGCAAGATAAAATGTAAACACGAAAGATAGTATAAATATATCCCTTAAGGGCATGTGATACTTACAGCTTCCCCGGCTTTTTTTCCACAAACATGAAAATTTTTAAAAACTGAATTCGGAGATGCTATAAAATATCATAACGGACGTCTCCGGACTCTTCTTTGAGGGATAATAACAAACGAATTTATTGTGCTGAATGAAAATTTTATGCATATGTATTATTTCGAGGTTACGTCGTTTTTCATCTCTGCCTATCCGATAATCTGGAAATTATTTATGAAATAAACTTTTTGGATTGCCTGCAAAAAGGATTCCGATTTTGCTAAATTAAAACTTTTTTGAATCACATGCCCGTGAGTTTAAGAAAATCAGAGAGAAAAAATTTTTGAATAAAACTCTTATTCATTTGCATGTTTAAGTTACAGTTCTACATAGCTACACGTGTGGTTGAATTGCATTCGGCTGGGTTAGGTTAGGTCAGGTTTTGTTAGGCTAGGATAGGTTAAACCTCTATGTAGGTTAAGCCGAAGCTGAATAAACGGTACCGCAACACAATGAGTTTAATTGTGTTACGTGAAGTTAAGTTAGGTTAGGTTGACTCAGGTTTTTTTAGGTTAGGATAGGTTTGACCTCTTTGCAGGTTAAGCCCAAGCTGATTAAAGCTGTACCGCAAACACAACGGGACGACACAATCGGTTTAATTGTGTTTCCTGAGGTTAGGTTAGGCTAGGTTAGATTTATTTCTAGATTAGGCTCGAGTTGACCCATTCGATGTAGCACACATTTGCTACTGGGAAAATATGCTTCCAGAGCTTTACGTGGAGTTCAATAAATTTCTGTTAATTCAGGTTAGGTGAGGTGAGGCTCTGTTGCGAAAAGTTATGTTAAATAAGTTGATATTAGGCAATGGTTGATCCTTTCACAGTTGTCGACATGTTTTTGAAGTGAAAAATTGCATCACTGACATTATTTTCAAATTTATTTACCTCAGTGCATGATTTTTCATCATTTTTTGAGGTTATGGCTCATGTAATGGGTGATTCTTGATACCGAATTTGAATTCAGCGCCCCAAAATCCATACGTATACGTGTGTCTTGTTACCAGATCCGTACACTTTTTTTATGTGGCTGTGTAATTGAATAATCATAATATCGTCCAAATAATAGCCTGCGCATCATTAGCCCACTTGAATAGATAATAAATAAATAAAATTAATTAGATAGTTTGTGGGTTGCAAATAATAATTGGAACAATATTTTTCAATTTTTGCAGGATTTAAAAAATTTCGAAACAGCTTAAAATTACTTCTTTAAACGTCTCAAAATTATTGAAAAATAATTTAATTATTTGAAGTTTTCAACAAATTGTGAACAGAATGTCGATTTTTAAATACGTTAAAATAGAATTTTGCAGCGTTTAAGTACTTTTGAAGGTTCGAAAAAAAAATTTGTTTAGGTTCTTGAAAATATACATAGAATTTTTATTTCATATAATTAATTTTAAGAAAATACTTTGAAAAGATATAAAAATAATTTTAACCTTAAATATACAGGATGGACACGCTGGGCCTTACGAAAATGTATGCAACATTTGCAACATTTACAATAATGAAAAAAACAGAATCTGGAAGATATTGAGGCAATATTATTCATTTTGAAAACCTTGCAATATTTTCAAAAGATTCCAAAAAAAATTTAAATAAAGTAAAATGATATTAAATTTTTTCAAATAATGTATAATTCGAAAAGATTTTAAAAAAATTAAACACAAAATGTTGATTTTTGAAGATTTCGAAATAAAATTTTTAAGATTTTGAAAGATTTTTAAGATTTTTAAGAATATACAATAATGTTCTTGAAATTCCTATGATTCTTTAAAGTGAAACATTATTTTATGGGTATCCTTAAAAAGAGTTTAAAGTATTATAGAAGATTTCCGGGAAATCCAAAAGTCAATTTGAAACATAATTGCAATATTTAAAACTTTCTCCCGAACGTCAAAAACCCCTATCTGTTTTTTTGATTTGACTTAAATTTTCTCTAAAAGTTTGTAAAATTCTGCTAGACAAAGAAAATTCGTACGATTATTTCAGATACTTTTTTAACATGTATTAAATCTTTAAAAATCTTTTTGGATTTTGTTGAGAAGACTAGAAAAATTATATTTGCATAATCTGCAAGTAAAGAAAGACTGAAATCAATTTTACATTTATCACTGTGGAGTTATAATTTTAATTGAAAATGCGTCTATTTTAGTGAAAAATTAATCTTTTATGTAAAAAATTAATCTTTTTAAGAAAATATTTTATCTTTTTAGGTCAGAAAAAACTGTTTGGCTAAAGATGAACTAAAACTAATTTACCTAAAATGTTTGAATTTATTATAAATTTTTATTTTGTTATTAAAATTATTTTTCACCTCGAATAGAAAAACTGTACGCTATTTTCTTGCTATAATTGAAGCCTTGGAAAAGATAACATTGGGAGAAATATTTTTAGTACGCACACGTTTTTTAAAAGTATATTGTTTCATGGCATACTCAATGTTTCTAAAAAGATAAGCGAAACTCCGGCGAAATAATTCATAAAATTATCAAATTCACGACTTTCGCGTAGCTTAGAAAATTTAAAAGAAATTTACGAATTATTATATTTTTGAGTTCTCGTATATTAAAACTTTATGTTTACATATAACACGAAGGTAAATATGAAAAAAAATGAAATGGAATTAGGGTAAAAAAAGCAGTTCTTATAGGCACACCTGCTTTAAAAAAATTAATTATAAACAAATGTTCATAAACTTGGGAAGAATGGTTCTATTAAAGAAATAATCGTTAGTATATCTGATAATAAATTTTGTTAAATAATAAGCCCCTTAATTATGGGAAACTTGAATCTATGGGTTTTCAACTTTTATCCTAACGTAAAATTTTCTGCTCTCCCGAATAAAAATGCTTCGACTTGCGTTCGACATGGTTATGTCTTGAGTTCGTCTCCAAGACATCGATGCCTGGCTGCGTCTCAAAACTAAGTCGAGAAATAGGCCTTCATCCGTAAACGAGCTGATTGAATATATACATTCTATAAAAATATACGAGATTATTCAATCATTAACAAAGATTAGTTTTTATGACAGTCAAAATTACCCTTTTTGTTAGGATAGGTATGCTCTCGAAGTTATAAATCGCTAGTGTTAAAGTCATAAAAATTTGACTCAAGAGATAAATTTATGTCTTCAAGACATAGAAACTTGTCCCGAAGACATACATTGAAGTCTGGCTCTGTGTCAAAACTGAAGCATGTTCAGTTTCACCTTTTCGACTTCAGAATGTCTTGATTGGGGGTAATTCAAGTCGATCTCAAGTCGAAGCTTTTTTATTCGTTCCCCCAATAAAGATATGTTAAAATTGAATAGTTCGACTTGAACATGTCTCAGTTTTGACACGGAGCCAGACTACAATTAATGTCTTGGAGACCAGTTTGTATGTCTTGACATAAGTTTCTCTCTTGAGTAAAATTTTTATGACTCCAACACCAGCGGCTTATAACTAATCTTTGTTAATAATTAAGTAATCTTGTATATTTTTATACAATATGTATGTTCAATCAACTTACTAAGGATTTTCATTTTTATTATACGTATTTAAAGATGATACCGAAAATGTTGTTTGTTATTACGTTTCTCTAACCCACTCTCTAACCCAAAGATTCTTTTTTTTTTTAATTAAAAAAAAAACTAATTTAATAATTTTACATTGTTTATTCATCAATTTTAATCTTATTCATAAACCGAAAAAGGTTCGACCACCTCAGCCAAGACAAGGCTCGTCTTGAGACAAGTAAACGTCGTCTTGGCCGAAACAATGCTCGACTTGAGACAAGTAAACACTGCTTTGCCTGTCGTGGCCATAAACGTACGACACAGGCCTATGCCTCGACTCAGCTTTGAGATGCAGCCAGACATCGATGTTATGTAGACAAACTCAAGACATAACCAAGTTGAACTTAAGTCGAAGCATTTTTATTCGGGTTGGCACTAAAAACTAGAGTTACCATTTTAAAAAAACGTCGCTGACCTCAAAAAGACCTTATAAATGAGGTTCAAGGTGAAATACAAGGTTACCTTGGGATTCTTCGTTGAAAGTTACCTAGAGTTAAAAGAACCTATGGCTTTTTTAAATCAAACCACAGAGATTCCTATGTGTTTTCATACTTTTTCACTAACCTGTATATAGTTTAAAGAATTCTTACTTTTCCCAGAAAAAATGCTTTGACTTAAGTTCGACTTAGTTATGTCTTGAGTTCGTCTCCAAGATATTGATGTCTGGCTGCGTCTCGAAACTGAGTCAAGACATAGGCCTTCGTCTTACTCTTATGGCCACGACAGGTAGAACGAAGTTAACTTGTCTCAAGACGGGCCTTGTCTTGGTTGAGAGGGTCAAGGTAAACTTACCTCAATAGGAACCTTTTTCGGCTGATAAATAAACTTAAAATTGTTGAATGCAAAATTTTTAATTATTAAGATTGTTATTTTATCAAAGTCTAACAAAAATAATACAAATAAATACATAGAAACTTGTCTCTAGGACGTAAATTGAAGTCTGGCTTCGTCTAAAAATTGAGACATGCTCAAGTCGAACTTTTCGACTTTAGCATGTCTTGATTGGGGATAATTTAAGTCGAACTCAAGTCGAAGCATTTTCACTCGGGTTGCCTAGTTATATTGGAGAGAAACATACTACAGTAATGTAATTCTTTAAAAGGGGCAGTTTGAAATCCATTTTGAACTGCTTTAAGAATAAAAATGTATTCGCTTAATCTTACTATATGCTAATCTTTGCAAATAAAAAACAAAAATAACAAAATTATCGTAATCCAATAAGATGTCGAATCTTTTATAAGAAATATAAAACACCAACAGAAAATTATATCTTAATTGCCATTTAATGAAATTAATAAGAATCAACAAAATACATTTTATCAATGGTATGTTCACTAATAATCTTCCTAATTAATTTTTTTTAATAAGTACAGGGCTAAGTAAAAACCTCTTCAGAAAGCTTTCGTATTTATTTTTAATTACATGTATTATATGTTTTTGAAAACCTATAAATGTTTTTATGTGCAATCTACGAGAAAAAAAATATTTTTTACATTCACATTAAAATGTTTATAAACAACAATTTTATCTACTTTTTTATTCTGCCTATTCTATGCTATAAAATTATTATCACAGCTGTATGTAAAAACATTTAGAGAATTTTTCAGAGTTTTTTACTCAAGCGCGATAAAAAAATGTATTCAAAATAATTTTAGAAAGAAAAAATAATTAAATTTGTTTGTATAAATTTACATTATATAAAAATGCAGTCGCTTATTCTTATTGAGTTTTTAAATATAATTGAATATCTTTTACAATTTCTAAAAAAATACAATTTTTCAACAAAATATATCAATAAAAAAAAATGTTGAATTTTAAACCCATTAAGACGAATTATCTACAATACAGTTGAATTTTATGTACAAAAATATGATTTTCGAGGAAAAAGGTTAATTTTTTATCAAATAGTTCAATTATCATAAAAATAGTTGAATTATCTATTATGTTGTTGAATTCAACCCAAAAAGATGAAGATTGAACAAAATATCTGAATTATCAACAAAAATAGACTAGTTAACAAACAAGCAGTTGCATTTTTTGACCAAAAGGATGACATTTGAGCCAAAAGTATAATTTTCTGCCAAAAAGATGAATTTATAACAAAATTAATTAATTTTGCACTAAAGTGATAAGTATAAATTAAAAATGATGAATTACTAAAGCAAAAAAAGAATCTTAATAAAAGTTCAACATTCAACTCAAAAAATACTTTTTCAGTTGAGAAGTATAATTTACTAAAAAAGGAATAGTTACATGTTAGAATTTCATTTGTTTTTAAGATTATATTAATATATTTATCCTAAAATCCTTGAGAAATGTAAAACAGATTTTTAAAATTTTCAGATATGTCAAATCAGTACTTGAACAACGAAGTCAATCTCCGACCAAAGATTTGTAATTTTTACCAAAAAAGAATACACATTTACTGAAAGAGATAAATTTTCTGCACTGTATATCTTAAACTCTAAGCTTAAAAGTATAAAATTTCCACAGAAAAGGTAATTTTTAACCAAACAGTTGAATTTTCGTCATTTCGTTACTTTTTATTCTAAACAGTTGCAATTTTAGTAAAAGTAAGATGAAAATTCTATTAAACGAGAGGAATTTTCAAATCAAGATTTGGCGATGCAAAAACTGGGCCAATTACTATTACATGCAGCTGTTATAATCCACGTTAAATGATAGGGAGTAATAAATAACAAATATTTCAGATTCTGTTTATGCAAAAAAGTAATACACGTGTATTTAATGGACGTTTCTCCTGCTTTTACTTGTTTTTTATCAACCTCGTGTTGGTTAGTTGTATTGTTTCTTCATCTAGTCCCCTCCATGTGGAAGCTATAATGCACGTTGACTTACCGGCGGGGAAAAAAAGTTGCGATAAAAGTCGAGACTGAAAGTCTAGAGATTTAGTTTGTTTTCGAAAAAAATGAAGTTTTCAATCATCCTCTTTTTCATTGCGATGTGTACGGCCTCAATCGCTTTATCTGTGGGGGCACCGGCACCGGACACTTGCAAAAACCCTGATCCCTGCAAGCCTGCTACTGAGAAAGCTTGTTGTCTTGGTTTTCAATGCAATGGAGACGGTAAGTTACGATGTTATCTCAACATGATTTTTTTATTTTTTTAACGTGAATAATTTTAGTTATTCGAAGTATTATATACAAGCGCGCGCTGCGTGTGTGTGGGACATGCAAAGTATGTAATTGAAAACTTATTATATACATTGTCTAGGCATTCTATATAATCCATAGGCATTATATATAATGCCCAGCACTTGTAGGTAAGGTATACGTTCTTGTCTTTGAATATAGTGGGTCATTTGAAGAATAGCCTGATGAATTGGCGAACACTTACAGAATTCTACGAATGTTTTCTCGCTATTTACACAAAAATGGCATACTGGTATGACGTTTCTATTAACACTGAACTCTGTTTTTTTATGCATAAACACTTTTCAATTCGCAATTCTGTTTTACAAGAACAGTTAAAAAACCTTGTCCCGTGAAAAACTCATGAATAGTAACATTAATTTCTGATTTACAATTTGCATCAGATGTTAACGTTTTGTTGCATAGATGTTGCGTTTGGTTACATAGGTGTTGCGTGAGTTGGTTCTGACATTACATACAATGCCTGAGTAATTTATGAAATGAGCAATTTCATGTTAAATCATGAATTTCTGTTTTAAATTTATCTAGGGGAAAGCTCACAGGGCTATAAAGCACGTTAACGAGCTGAAAAAGTATAAACATAATACGTACATAACATAATACGTACATTTAACGAGATTATTTCATTTAAAAAAGTAGTTAAGTTTATATAAGCATATGCAGTAAGAAGTTACCTAAATTAATGTTAAGAAAGTACTGTTGGTAAACTTATCTTAAGAAATAAGTAGCGAAGAGAAAAAGGAGTAACATAATCCCACCTCATTATCAAGAAACGTAAATGAGTAAAAAAGTACTGGAACTGAACATAATGGTGAGAGAAAGCAAGATAGAGGCTAAGCGCACAGAGTCATTGAATAAAGGTGTACCAATAGATTTTAGAAATTCAGAGAAAATATTTTCAAATGCTACTACTGTAGGTATGAGATTATATGAGCAGGTATTGCCTGGGTACGACCTTTATCGCGCAGCCCAGGTCGAGCTGTAGGGTTCATATTATCCTGCAAGAACAATTGCAATAAATATACAGGCTTTCTATTTTCAAAGATTATGTAAAACAAATTACCCATAAAATATTTTCTTTCTTCGGCAACTGCCATAAAAGCAGCTCTTTATTTGTACTCAGAAATATGATCGAATTTGGAAAGGTTATATATAATACGGATGCAGGCATTAAGAGCACGTTGAAGTTTTTAATTAAGGTCATCATAGATTGCATCATTTAACACACAACCATAATCAAAATAAGGGACCGCCTAGTTATAGACGTTATTAATAGCTTTCTGCACCATCTAAACTAATATTTTGGGGCCAAGTATTGAGCCCTGAGGTACCCCACTCACCACCTCATTCCAGCCAGAGCGAAGACTGTCAATGTTCGATATAAATTGCAAGTTATTACGTAGGTGAGATTCAAACCATCTTGTGTACGTGACAGGACACCCACCCTCACCTTCAGGTGTCCTGCGCGCACTAGTCTCACCACAAACTCTTCTGTCAACTCCACGAAATTCTCAGATTGCCTCTGTAGGGTCTTTTCGTGAGGCTGACCTTCACCTCTCCTACATAATTGTTGCCCAAGTTGCTTCTTACGGCGCTTTTACCTCTCCTGCGTCTGTTGAAGTGTCCAGCTCTAAGACTTCGACCTCCATTCGGGGGACGAGCTCGCACACGCTACCCTCTTTACCTACAGCTCCTTTTCTGGCCGCCGACAACTCGACTCTGCCCTTTCCTGTAGGCCCATGTTCTACACGGAGATCTTCGTTTCTGTTTTGCCTTGATTTTTACACCTAGAGCACCGGGACTTACCTTTTGCTTGAGATCTTTGAGAACCTCCGCCTAACTCAAGCCCTCGGCTGGTTTGATTGAAACCGCCTCGGGTCGAGAACGCCGCTGCGTTTTTTCTGCTTCCTGATTTGTTGAAAGCAGGCTTGTGTTGCCTCTCTTTCTTTTTGGAATCGAGGACGCGGGTGCTGAAGCGTTTGCGGCCCTCGGCTTCTTACTCGTTGGCTTGGCGTCACTAACCTCCAGGGGGCTCAGGGTGGTCTCCCTCAAAAACATTCTTCTATCCGCAACCTGGGTAGGGGCCCGATGGAGGACCAGCAACCCCACACGGGTTCTCAAAAGGTTTGGCTAATGCACTGATGATGCAGATAGGACAAAAAACTGTTGGAATTGCACGACGAGTGATCTTAGGTAGGGCGCGAATTTGTGCTTGCCTCCAACTATTGGGGAAAATCTCAAGCTGTAGAGAACAATTGTAAATGTGAAGTAGAACAGGAAGTATCACACTGAGAGAAAGTTTAACTATTTTAATTGAGATATCATCATGGCCGATAGCCCCTGAGGTTATCTTGGCAATTACTGGAAGCAGAAACTCTGTCCCAATATGAGAGAAGTGAATGTTAGCTTCATTCAAGAGAGGTAATTCAATGTATAAAAAAGTGCCTTATCTTAGTTTGAAGATGATTCCTAAGGACATGGAATTGCCTCCATTGTGCCTGTTAAATAGTCCTCCTAGCTTGAGAATACTTTCTGTCTCTCTCCTTTCTGAAAATTCTAATGTCTTCCGTTATCCACGGACAAGTTTTTTTCCTCGTCTGAAAATCATATACTGAGGCTACTACATCGAATGTTAAAATTAATACATATATTACTGAGTTTTTCTACTTTTGAATCTAAATGTATATCAGAAAATAAATTTCTTCAATCAGCTTCAGAGAGCAAGTAAACAATCTATCCTGGACTTTACTAAGGTTTCTACAATTTTTTAATCAGGGGCAAGATTTGTACTTGAATTAAACTTTAATGTAATATATTTGAATAAGATCATGGTTGGGCAAGAATGGAACAGGATGTTTAGAGTAATTTCATAATTTAGTTTAATCTTCCACAGTCATAAGGTCAATGCACTAGACATTCTGGAATGGTGCGTAGATCCATGTGAAACTATAGAGAAACCGGCTGAATTAACCAATGACGTCAGTTAATTAGATTAGTTGAAACAAAACCGACGGTTAATCATAAGACTAAAAGACGAATGCATCAACTCGCCATAAAGATAGGTCCCGCATTCAATGTGTTCACTACATCACAACTTAGCTAACCCGAAGAATTACAGGCCAATCACTTGTCTGAACACACTGTATAAGATACTCACAGCTATCCGAAATTCCAGGATTGTTCGGGAAATTGAGCCTATATGGCAAGAAATTTATGAACAACGTAACTCAAAGAAAGGCGAAGCAGGATTTTGGGAGAACCTGCTCATCGATAAATATGTCTGCAAATATGCAGAATCCTACCAGTGTGATCTATTGATTGCCGGAAAGCTTTTGATTCGACCTCCCATAGACTACTCATCTGTCTTTTGGAAAGCTTAACCAGGTCACCTTTCAGAGAGGTGTCTTTCAGGGCGACACCATGAGCCCACTCCTCTTTTGCCTTCAATTATTTCCACTATCTCTAGCACTTTGCCATTTCGACGAGTACTTTTTCGGCAAACCTGCAGATCAAAAGTACAAATTCACTTAAGTATTTTACATAGTTCTGAACTTTTTAAATTGTGCTTGCGTCGTGCCGGCAACTCGATTGGTCAACGCTACCCAATGGGCACACAGTTTGGCGAAGTCTTTACGACATCGCTACGACATCTTTACGAAAAATTTACGACATCCAATGTCCGTGTCGTTAAGGGGAGGTTCTACACTTCAGAGGCAAAATCGGGCCTATTTTCGGAAATGAATTGCAAAGGATCTACTAAAGATATCAGCACAAACTTTTTTTATTTAAAGATACATTCTTTCACTTTGAATTTGCATTTTTGAAAATTTTAAAACGTGAGTTCCGCGACCTTGAAACGTCTTTGAACTTGTCGCTACCAAAAACAACATGGGTGTCATTGTGGTATCACATCGACCAGTTGGATTATATGAAATAAAAAAAATGAAATACATTTTGATTGCGGCATGTATTGGCTATGATCGGCCGAAGGGAATTTTTTTCTACATCAAATTTGTTTAACTAACGCAATATTTAATCAAAAGTTTGAAATTTGCACCAAATTTTTTGACCTATTGGAGGCTTTAAAAATTTTTTAAATTTAAATTTTGAAAGTCGTGCTCGACCGATCAGAGAGGCATGTTTACTGAGCAAATAAAAAGAATTGAGTCAATTCGATAAATATTTCTAGTAAAAGGCATACCATCCAGCTCGAAAAAGGTTACTTTTGGGAAATCGCGTTTAAACATAAATAAGACTCCGGCTTCCATAATCGGATTCCATAACATGACTGGGGAACTTACGAATTAATCGGCTATGTTAGGGCCGTGAAGCTCTCCCTCTTGATCCCGGATTCGCTTCTGGTTGGCCACATGCGTCTCCCTGTGTCCAATTCGGGCCCTTTTTGCCCCGTCACTAACTGCGCTCGGAGCGGTTTATGCGGTTTATGGCGACTTAGGAGGTCCTAAAAACGTAGGAAAGAATATGTGTTCGAAAAAATCCTCTAAGTGTCATATTTTTAAATACATACATATTTAAAAAATGCAAAAAGAAGAATGTTTTGGAACTTGAAGTGTAGAACCTAGCCTTAAGCCCAGTGGGTACAAAATTTGGTGACGTCTTTACAACATTGTGACGACATCTTTACTACAACTTTACGACATCCTATCTCCATGTCGTTTCAGTGGCTTTGCGATGTCGTAAAGACATCGTCAGATCATACGACTTATTTACGATATCGTAAAGACACTTCAACGACATGGACATAGGATGTCGAAAAGTTATCGTAAAGATGTCGTCACGATGTCCTAAAGACGTCAATAAATTTTCTGCCCACTGGGAGGTTTCTTTACGATATTGTAAATAAGTCGTATGATCTGACGATGTTTTTACGATATCGCAAAGACACCGAAACGACATGGACATATGATGTCGTAAAGTTGTCGTGAAGTTGCCGTAAAGATGTCGTAACAATGTCGTAAAGACGTCACTAAATTTTGTGCCCACAGGGTAGCGCGTTGATTTTGAATTATATAAATATTCAGATATAATTACTAAAATTAACGAAAATAATTTAGGAATAATTAATTACTGCACTGATAAATGTTCTATCATACATTTTTTTTAATAACGACAAGATGACCTGAATCACAATTACTTATTAATTACTGTATAATATTATAAAATACGAGGGTAGTTCAATCAGTCCTTAGAATGACCAACAGAAGGCGCGCGAATCGCTCCAAATCATCTGTTTTCAGTCAGCACCACTCCCGACTAGATATATGGTGCAGTCACAGTCCACA
>NC_046661.1:146914940-146922975 GCF_010883055.1 Belonocnema kinseyi | reverse complement strand
AGCTCCAAGGAGATTATGTTGAAAAATAAAAAAAAATTTACCCAAAAAAAATTGTTTTTATACTTCATTCTAAGGACTTATTGAACTACCCTCGTATATAATATTCTATACTCTGCCGGACCAAAGAAACCGAATGGAGCATCTACAAAGTACCCGTAAAGACCACATTGGGTCTCTATTCGGTTCCTTTTTAAAAAACTCGAAAAAACAGCAAAATCAACTCGTTTGAAGTGTAGCCATCAACATGCGTTATACATCTTACATTTTTTTAAACTTTTTACCGTTGCAAAAAAAAATTATTGCAATTATTCCGTGGCCTTCTATAGAGAATTTTAACATAGAATCCGAGTCTCAACCATTTAAAAGTTGATTTTGCTGTTGTTTCGAGTTTTTTAAAGAGGAACCGAATGGGGTCTTTACGGATACTTTGCAGAGGCTCCATTCGGTTCCTTCGGTCCGCCAGGGTACAAATAATCAAATATATTTATACTATTAAAACGATTATGTTTTGCTTGAAACTAAAACTTCTTATTACTTTTTTATCAACATTTTTAAACACTTAAAATGCTAAATTAAAGAAAAAATCTTCTTGTTTTAAGTCACAATTAATAACGTTGTTTGTATGTGAATCGCATTATTTTTTATCTATTACTCCAAAATTCTAATTTAGGATTAGGAAATTACTTTAAATGCATTCCTTAATAATTATTTATCATAAATAATAAATTTGAATATTTGTATCATTCAATATTTATACCACTCAAAAAGGGACTAGCCAGAGATAGTCCCTACTCTCTTAGTCTCTGCCTACGACTTTTTCTTTAATCGCTTCTACCGAAAAATTCGGCTGTTAACTCTAAAGTCTTTTTCTCGAGGTACGTCAAATTTTATTAATTCAAATGAGAATTTCATTATTCATTCATAGTATTAATTATTCGCTCAGAATACTGCTGTTAAATAATAAATTTTTTTCATTTTCAGACGATAACGGTTATCATTGCGTAAATCCAAATTTGTAATGGAGGAAGTTGCAACAGCATGTAGATAGGTTCTAGACACGGGATCTAATTGGCACGAGACGAGCAGTTTAAAGACCTCAATCTTTCTTGATTATTGTTGTGGTTTCTTGAATGTCTTCAAATTCAGTTATGATTTGCCAGTATTTAAACACAGTGTACTTTTTTATGTTCACGTTAAAGACAATAAATAAAGTTTAAAAACTTGGAACAATTATACCCATTTCACAAAACCTGAATACAGGTGATCCAAAATTGACAAATTATAAAAAATTGAATAAAAAGTTCAAAATCTTGTTAATTTTGGAAAGAGGAGTATCACTGAAAAAAATGTAAACCATCGGTTGAAATCTTGTACTTCATCATCGAAGTCGCAAAGTTTCTCTACACGTAAAAAAATGGAGCCTCAAATTTGAAGCGTTGTTGCGTGGTAAATCCTGACCCTTTTGCCATATTTAAATTGCCTAACAGAACCGCCGAACTTGGTCTATGATTCCCCTAAAAAACGCACAGAGGGTGAGCCGCATTTTCTCAAAGTATTTACAAAATTTAAAAACATTTTTTCTCACATCCATTAGCTTTTATTTCTTTTATTTTCGAGCACCAATAATTGTAAATTTGGCACCATCTTCGAGGGGACTATTTGTAATGCAGATTTAAAAGAAGCACAACAGAGATGGAAGAATCTTTGACGTCACACTGGATCCACACGCTTATTGTCCCAGTATCATTTCATTCTGCAGCCACGCCAATCAACGAGTGTCATGTGGAGATTTTCGTTCCGCCAAAAACTAGAGTAATCGTAACAAACGCTTCCTAAGCACGCACAAATTAGCTCGAATTTGTATGGCACCGAACTAAGCCAAGGAACTTTGCCCTTTTAAGGCCATGTAACGAGTATACCCAGTGGGCACAAGGTTTGGCGACGTCTTTACGACATCGTTACATTTTCAAGACAACTTTACGACATCCTATGTCCGTGACGTTAAGGTGCCTTTACGACATCGTAAATAAGTCGTATGATCTGACGATGTCTTTACGATATCGCAAAGACACCGAAACGACATGGACATAGGATGTCGTAGAGTTGTCGTAAAGATGTCGTAAGGATGTCGTAAAGACGTCGCTAAATTTTTTTCCCACTGGGTAACTGCTGATCAGGTCAGCCCTAAGATTAATATTTTTACGCATATTTGAAAATAAAAGTTTAAATGACGCGGAAATTTATTTATGAAAATAATTATTATCGACGGACGCATTAAGGCTTTACAGCAGAAGTTTGACGTCTGTTTCTGTTTCTAATCATGCAATCTGTATCAGCCACAGACTTGTAGACGTTCGAAGTTGTCTACTCACTGCGATAGTGCTGCTTTGATACAGATGATAAGTATGTCAGACCGAATTTGTTTATTTGCATTTCAAGTACAAGCATTAGTTTTTGGATTATTTGTGCTTAATGTTCGTCAGCGATTTTTGTTGTTTTGCCCCACTTTGATAAATATAAACCTAATAACTAGCCCACTGACAACATTAGAAATTGCCTCCATGATTTTAGAGCACGTTCGGTATTTTTACAAAATAGTGATAAAGAAAACTTTATTTCACAATTCTAATTATCTAGGATCGGAGACATATTCCCGCAACTCTTCTATTTAGCAGGCCAAATTTTTAACACGATATCTCTTTCCGTGTGGACGTAAGTTGGAAAGAAAAAGTACCGATCTAACTTCCACTTGTATTTTCTTCGAAATTTTTTGTTTTATTTTCACCGGAATAAAACAAATACGTGCACCTAATTAGCTCCTCTTTCATTTCCCAAACTATCAGAGAAATACCTCATTTCGTTGAGACGTAAGTTGGGAAAGAAAAATTGAGGACCAGGTTTGTATGATAAAAGAACCCAGTGAGCACAAAATTTGGCGACGCCTTTACGACATCGTTACGAAATCTTTACGACATCCTATGTCTATGTCGTTTCGGTGTCTTTGCGATATCGTAAAGACATCTTTACGATATGGACATAGGTTGTCGTAAAGTTGTCGCAAAGATGTCGTAACGATGTCATAAAGACGTGGAAAATTTTCTTGCATACTGGGAAAAAATATACGACACGTAGAAAAATAGTTCACAGACATTTGAAGACATTCAAAAAGTGTCATTCAATTAAAGCAGAATATTATATGGCTGACTTACACATTTCTTTAAACATGATATTTTTATAACATTCTTTTCTTCATAATTTTCTTATTTTCGTAAATAATAATCTTTTTCTGCTTTTAAAGCATTGTTTAAACTGGCATTAAAAAAAGTTTGAAACATCATAGAGTTTGCAATGTAACTTCTTCGGTTCAGTTTACGGTATGTACTATTATTAAATAAAATAATTTCCGAAAAAAAGTAATAAATGATAATTAATCCCTTTGAAAATAAAAAAGCCATTATTCATTAGAATTTAATAAAAATTTCGAATTTTATTTTAAATCATATTGCATGAAAAAACTTTTAGAAAGAGTAATACGATTGGAAAAAGGTTTAACATTTTTTTAAAGCTTACTTTAATAAAAAAAATAGTAGGACATAGGAGACAAGTACAAAGAGTCAGTCGTCTGCTTTTCAGAAATCGTCGGGTAGCAGACAACAGCATTAGAACGGTTAGAATCGTTCGCAAATTAATTTTTTTATTGACAATTCTGACATAATAGGAGAATGCTCGAGATACGCCAGCTTTCTTGACATGGCCCTTTGAAAACCTGGTATAACAACCATAAAGTTGAAGTTTCACCTGAAAAAATAAACTTCTAAACAGAAAGATTAATTTACTACAGAAAAAAATATTTTTTAACCAAATTCAAGAGTTCTTAAGCAAAAAGCAGAATTTTTAACTAAAAAAAAAAATAAACAGAAAGATGAATTTTCTACCAGAAATGACGAATTTTTAATGAAATATTCAACAATTCATAAGATACAACATACAACAATTCATAAGAATTCAAAAAGAAAAGAATTTTGTTCAGATTTTGTGATAAAAGCGAACAGTTTCGGCAAGAAAATATTACACAAACCTATCCAAAATTTTCACCACGGTTAATATTGTAAAGACTAATGTTTAGAACTTTTATTTTGCCTGTTGAGAAAGTTTCTTGGCAAATTTCCTCCCATGTTTTTAATTTCTGCCTGCTGCTTATTGAGTCTGTTCTTTTACAATTGATAACCTCTCGATATTTCTCCACAATTGGGAGAAGGCTCTGCTTTTCACTGGAGGTAAAATTTGCACCTCTTTTCCTGCCCGTTTTCTGAAAAATAAAAGCAGGATTATTTGAGGTTAGAAAATAAAAAGTCTACAATTAAAAAACCTACTCATATATAATAAAAATTGTACTTACCTCAAATAAATTTTCTGTCATGGCGACCACAAAATATCCTTTTTCACTCGCAAGCACTTTAGATTGATTTTAATGAGTATTATAACTTGTAAGCGTTTTTTTTCCGCATCAAGCAACACGTTACTTGTAACGTCAGAGTTCCATTTGGAGCGCGAATAGAGTTTTTTAAATCAGCCAATCAGAGTCACCGTTACAACAGAAATACGGTTAAACCGGACATTATTACGAACAGGGTATACGGTTAACTAACCAGAGGTTAACAATTCACGATGGAACTCATCGCTGGTTAACGTCGTTGATAATGGTGGGAATAAAGAGGACGAAAGAAATAAAAAAGAGAAGGAAGGGGATTTCGTTGGTTGCCTTCTCATTTTTCTTTCCTCCTTTTTATTTTCGTCCAAAGTAGGGATAAATAATTTTCTTTTCTTCTTTTCTTCTTTTTTAGGGAGAAGAGAGGGGGAGACTTGTTTCCTTTTTACTTTCCAGATCCCAATGGGAATATTTTGTAGTGGTTGTCCAAATTTGGTCGTTGGGTTCTTGATTATATTTTCAAGAATTTTTTTTTCATCAATTTGATTATTGGACGTTAAAAAATGGATTTTACATTGGATTGTTTTCCTATTTAAATATCCTACATTTTAATTCTGCTGACCTGGATTGGAGGTCCTTTTTGTTTCAGGTTTGTTTAGGGCTGGTTTGCCTTTTAAACTTTCACTTCATTCTCAGTTGTCAGTGAGATAGTAGCGAGGCAGATGTGCTGTTCCTGCTGGCAACAAATTTTATTTTTATTTTATTTTGATTTCATTTTTATTTCCATTTTATTTTATTTTTGTTTTATTTTTATTTCTTTTTATTTTATTTTTATTTTTATTCTTATTTTTATTTTATTTTATATTATGTATATAAATTTTTTTTGCCTTGATAAGGGTGCTGTATGAGTGTCGAAGCGTTTGTGATTATTACATAATTTTATTTATTGTTTTTTTAAAATGTTTTTTATTGGGATTTGATAATGGTAGGAATAAAGAGGACGAAAGAAATAAAAAAGAGAAGGAAGGGGATTTGGTTGGTTGCCTTCTCATTTTTCTTTCCTCCTTTGTATTTTCGTCCAAAGTAGGGATAAATAATTTGCTTTTCTTCTTTTTTAGGTAGAAGAGAGGGGGAGACTTGTTTCCTTTTTATTTTCCAGATTACAATGGGATACAGCTCCTACTTGCTCTACGGTACTACACAACTGGTTCGCACCTTATTGTTGCTGGAGATATTATTCAACACTTTCCTTTTTTTTATTTCTATTTTTATTAAAAAACACAATTGCCACTTGTCTTCTATTTCACTTGCCACAGAAACCACTCGTAACCTCAAACTTTGGGAATTTTATCATATGCTAATATGGCACCGAGTATTAACGAAGAATTTCGTTCTAACCAATCAAAGTCGCCGTTACAACAGAAAGACCTAGAAACTAGATCTTATTACGAACAAAGTATACGATGAGCTAACCAGAGGTTGAAAATGCTTGGTAGAACGCATCGCTGGTTAACGCTGATTTAATCATTGATTAGAAATTAATCATGATTAGTTAATCATGGGTTTAATCAGAGTTGGTGAAACTGGCCCTTAATATTAACAAATTATTGATAAACCTTTGATTGAACTTGCCATACTTGAGGTTATCTCATGTGACGAGAAAATTATCATGAGACATAAATTTTATATGATTTCGAAATTCTTTTACTAGCTTCATTAACAAAGCATATAATGACTTTTTGTACTTTAAAATTGCCTTAGAAGACCTAAAACATTGACGGCAAAGTAAAAGCAAGCGGAACAATCTCGGATGCCGAGCCATCGCGGTCGTGGTGGGGGAAGAGCTCGACCGAGAGTTAGGGGAAGCGTCAAGGTAAAAAGCGGCAAGGCAAGCAGCGTTGACTGTACTTAGTCTTACATCAAATTTTATTGCAAAAATGCAAAGAATTTAGTCGCAGAAGTTATTAGGCATAGATTCTTTGAATTGTTAAAAGTTTTATTTTGCATTAAATTTTATTAGAAAAATGCGAAGAAGTCATTTGTCGAAATTTTAAAAATTATCAAACTCACTGAAAATTGTATTCTGCCGGGGGAATTAATAAACTATTTTTATTACGTATCCATTTTTATACATGAACGGTTTTATCACTCATAACAATTTTATTAGAAACTTGTAAAATATTATGTAGCACAAATTTTTTTTAAATGATCAAATTCATGACTTGGAGAGTGAGAGTTTTGGAGAAACTAGTTCATACAATTCTTGATACTTTTAGAATTAATCCAAAACAAAAAAATATTTACTGAAACTTTTTAGTTTCGCTGGAATAAATTTAAAAAAAAATGTAATTATACTAGCTTAGCGCAAAAACTACTAGGTCTAAGGACTTAATTTTTTTCATTGAGATTATTTTTGCGTGTCTAAGGCAAAGGAAAAATTGAGATTCTAAGCCCTTCAATTAAAAAAATTCTCAAAATCGACCAACGTAAACATTCAAAATGTCATTCACAGATTTAAATCAAAATCGACCTGCAAAATTGAAAATTGTTTTAAAAAATTCCTAAGCGTACCCATATCTCAAGAACCGATTTCAATTTCTATTCTATTCTATTCGGAATTATATAAACAAATTCAGATCATAACGAATATAAGATCAGCTGGAATTGATTTCTTTGAAACATAGAATGATATTTTCAAATGAAATCTAATCGAAAAATAATAAAATATTTTTTTTCTCATTGTACTACTTTTCTTCCATAGATATTTTTACTTTCAACCTAGGCTCGAAAATAACACTATTATTATTGAAAAATTCCATTTAAAAATTAATGAGACCCAAATATTTTGTTTGTATCAATATAAATATGCACTCTACGCCTTGGATTCATTGACATTTAAAAGCTAAAATTATAAAAATTAAGCGAAATATTTGAATAATATTCTACATGTAAAACTGACCATTCCCTTTTAGTCTTAAAAGTTAACAGCAATTTTTTTAGGTCAAATTAAGGTCAAATTTTGTTGAGGTTTGATTTTTTAGGTCAAGGATGAGGATAGAAGAAAAACAAAAAGACGAAACCGACAAGAATCAAAATTCAGAATTTACAGAAACATGAAGTGCGAATAGATTTTCAGAATAGGATATACGAAGGCATAGATTTGAAGGCAATTTTATTAGTTTCGAAATATTCTTCAAGACTTTGCGAAAAATTTGAATCATTTGAAATAATAGGATTTTGGCAAAAAATAATGAAAAATTCGAAATGATTTTTAAAAAATTAAGAGAACTTGGATTTTTAGGATTTCCTAAAAAGTGCGCAGAAGTCTTTTAAAGCGTTTGAAATGTTTTAGGATGATAATACAAATAGTAAAGAATTTTTTTTGAAATTGAAAGTGATTTTTTATTTAAAAAAATTAATTTTAACAGAATACTTGAAGAAGTTCTTAAAGAATTCTAAAAAATCTAAAATTATATTTTTCTGAAAAAGATCTTGAAATTGCTCCACTGCTGCACTGCGCTCCACTGGAAATCGAACCACAGACAGCACTATAAATGCCACTCCACAATATTTGTAAATAGATTATAATATATAATAATATAATAA
>NC_046661.1:146905255-146914840 GCF_010883055.1 Belonocnema kinseyi | reverse complement strand
AATAATTTATAATATATAAAATTATTCCTTGTAAACTATTAGAATTTTAAAATAATTCAAAATAATTAAAATCTCAAATTCTAATTGTTTATGTAATTCAATATAATATAAGTGTTTAACCTGAACTAAGAAATAAAATTATTAACAGAAAAAACAAAATTGACTGGCGATACTGATATAAAATTTATATAAACTTAATGAACTGGAACTCTTTTAAATATTATTTTGTCGTTACTGGTAATGTTTGTATTATTATTCGTAACCCATAAACTGAATAAGGATTTAAATAATAATATTTTGACAATATTATGATTATACAATTATTCTTTTCAAAAGATGTTCAGGAATTGTTAAGCAGTTTGGAATAATTTTAGAAATATTTAGTAAATTTTCAGAAATTTTTCCACAAACATTTTGCTTTAAATCCTTCTACACGCTTTTTCGAAATTTTAGGAAACCGATTGTTGTGTTCAAAAACCTCTTTTAATTTTATGTTAAAGTTTACATTTATTTTTATATCGTATGGTACCTTTCCACTTATCGCGAAAGTCTGGGACTGGAATTCGCGTTAAGTAATTTCCCCCACCACATCGAAAATCATTCTTCCCTTTTGCTTTACGCTCATATCTGATTGGTTCAGAAAATCGAATTCATTTAAAATCTTAATGCCGAAATTGGATAGTTAAGATAACAAGTAGCAGAGAACATTAAGAGGTTATTATGTTGAATGTACATCCTAAACCTTAAATCTTTATAGTTTATTATAAACTTTATTCAGAAAAAAATTAAAAATTTGACAACTCTGGAATGGATAGGCATGTAAGTGTTTCCCAATAAAAATTTTTTGTTCAATTTGTATTTGTCTAAAATAAACTATTGAGAAAAATTAAAGGGTCAGAACAATTTTCCGCAGGTATAGTGATTTTTCAGAATGCTATATCTCAGTGAAAAA
This sequence comes from Belonocnema kinseyi, assembly GCF_010883055.1. NCBI lineage: Eukaryota > Metazoa > Arthropoda > Insecta > Hymenoptera > Cynipidae > Belonocnema > Belonocnema kinseyi. The sequence goes on along the minus strand of NC_046661.1, from coordinate 146,913,888 downwards.
TGGTCGTATCAAAGACTTGAAGAAAGCATTTTTAAGATTTAAGTTTCTAGTTTTGATATCTTTTGGTACTACAATTTTGAAGCTATATGATCACTGAGCTATCGAACTTTAAATAAAAAAGAACCTTTTCGTCATTGATTCGAAAGCCTTTTTAAAAAAATTCAAATTTCGAAAAAAAATGTTGACTTTTTTCAGTAAATTTCAGCGGCGTTTGCGAAAAAATAGGAAAAAATCATGAAAAATTGTTGTTTTTATTTTAGCCATGATTAGGACATGCTCAAGCTCAAAAAAACATGATCTTTTAATTTCTTTAAAAGTTTGACCGTTTGTTACAAGGAAACGGTTCATTACATCGAAATGTAACGTCGTAGGGGTTTTGGGCGGTTCTTCAACTGTAAAAGGCATATTCAATTTCACTAATTAAATGAAGATTTAAAATTCATGTGCGACCATTCATTGCTGACACATTGTCAATCAAAGAAAAAAGTGTCCCTTTTCATTTAAAGTTCGATATCTCATTGAAAAAATGGTCGTACCGAGGTTCTAAGACAGAATAAATCGAAGTTAAATAAACAAGCTATCCGCTCCATATCAGATATCAGTTGGAAAAAATTCTTCAAGCTCATAGACTTGAAAAAAAGCAAAAAAATTTGCAAAATTTTTTCTTAGTATGATACAGCATTCTGAAAAAATCACTAAAAATTCGGAAAAAATGTCTGACCCTTTAATTTTTTCCATTTTTTTAGATAGAAATTTATAAATTGAAACTAACTTACTAAATAGGTTCCATTGAACGTCAAAATTTTTTGGAAGAATATTTTTTTTCTTAGTGTATTCCAGTACTAAAATAACCTCATCCATCAAGCAATGTGATTTATTCTCCAAGAACACGATTAGACAATTAATAGAGATACATTTTTTGTATATTAATGCTATCAACGTAATCATTCATATCAGTGTAAAAGATAAAGAAAAAACAAAATTTTGTGGGAAAAGAGTAACGGTAAAATGCTAGGTTATGATATCGAAACGAACAATAGATTGCAATTAAAGGCGATCGAAAACTTATCAGAAGTTGAAATAAGAAGACATTGTTACGATTTTGGAGTGAACCAAAGGGGGTTTACATTGTTTGAAGTTTTCACATTTCAATTAAAATTGTAGAAAAATTTTTTGAGAGAAGCCAAAAGGTGTTTTCAAATAGTGTCACCCAACTCCCAATTTTCAGCAAGTGTTTACAAAGTCATTCATAAAGGGTGAGGTGGAAGGTTGCGTTGCCGAGGTTCTGGTGAGTGGACTCTGCTTAACAGATAGAATGTGGGTTCTGACACAAATTTTTTGTGATATAGATGAGAGATTGATGGTAGATTTAATCGCTTTTCCGGGGTGTGAAGGAAAACGCGCCACTCTCCTCATTGTTAACTGTTTTTCAAGCGTGTCCTTGGCACTTTGCTGAGTGGAGCTTACTTTGACGTTCGCAGGAACACCCGCAATACCTGATACGCGAATATGAAGGGGAAACTCTTTGAGATTCTCCGCTTTGCCGGCTTCAGTATTTTTGCTGATATTTTCCTCTCAGCTTGAGGAACTGCTTTCCAACTTTCTCCCTTTCAGCTTCACGGGGTTGAAGTCAATCAATTCATCCACCTTTTAATCTTCCCGGTTTTGAATTTATAGTGATACTCGTATTCTGATGTGGCATTCCACTGGGCGGTGTTAGTGCCTGGTACCTGACATTCACCGGCTTTATTTAGAGCAGCAGCCTTGCCTATAAACACCTGGGTAAAATGTTCTTTGTGAACTGAAAATAATTATTTTTTAAATCCGGGTTATTAGTTTAATCTGCAAAATGTTTCATTTGCAAACATGGTCAACAAAAAATCCCTGGGATAAACACTCTTTTACTGACTATTCTAGCACTATGGAGCCTAAAGTATGAGCTCACAGTAGCGCATCTTCCGATATGAAATTTAAATGAACGCCAGAGAAAAAGAATGGATCCACATTTTAATTACGAAATCCAAAAGAAAATAGGATGACGCCAGTAGGCATTAAAAAGACGTTTGCTTTTTTCTTCTACGGTTCGAGAGAAGTATTGCTGCTTCAATTCTGTTGCAGTCGGCTTTAAAGAGCTCACGAAATTCTAAAAAAAAACTATTTTTTCCGGGACATTTGTCTCTTTTTGTCGAGTTTGTTGGTCAACGGAACTTGTTTTAGCCAGTTCCCCTTGAGAAACGAAAGAGTTGATATTGGCGCGCGCTATTGCCTGTTTGATTGTTTCTCGCACTTGTCTGCCTGCATTTACGTCTACAAGATACGCCACTGGGTGCCTACAAATCAGAGATTGGTGTAAAACTAAAACAATATTGTTATTAAACCCAACTGAAGGCTTTAGTTCTGCACTTGTTCCTCTCAATAGTGTCCAAGATTTACGGAAAAATAAATCAGCAAAGGTGAAATTAAATTAAGCCGAGGAATTTTTTCAGGCACATATTTTAATTTAATTCACTTCCATCTAATTTTTTCTAAAGTTTAACGAGTCTTACATTCTTTTTGATAAATGTAGAACTTTTTGATTATTTTCTGCAATCCGACGGAACTCTATGGCGCTTCTGCTTCTCTAGTATTACCAGTCTTGAGATTCCTTTGAGACTTTTAGTGCTTACAAATTTCTAAATACCCCACTATTGGGGGCCATCAGATCTGAATAAATTAGCAAAGTCTAAATGGAATTAATCCAAGGACCAATTCAGTAGCTGGTTTTCATTCATTTGACTGAGTAAAGTCCTTGAGAGAGGCTTAAGAAGTAAATTCTAAACCCCAGAGAATTTCCAGAGATAGCAGAATTTCGGCAGAACTTTCTGATAACTCTACTCGCAGAGTGGGTCCATATGATAGCTCTTCTTCCTGCTAAATTTTTGACAACTTTGGGTTTGAATTTGCGTCCATTCAGAGGGTCGAAAGAAGCGATTCTAATGTACGGAAAATAGCGCATTCTATTTTCTCGCGCACTTGTCGCCCTGCACAGAGCGTCCGCTTATGACTAACTTTCAGCTGAATGATAAACCAAGTAATGTAGACTAACTCGCGTACTGACCAACCTGCGGTTAGCACCCTCCTACACTCCCTTATGTTTGTCGAATGACAAGAAAAAATACTTTAATACATTTTCGTGCTAAGAGATTTTGGGAAAAAAAATAAGGGCCAAATATGGCAAAAGAGAATGCACAAAAAAACAATAGTGAGCAAAAATCCCAGCGCTGCAACCAGTTATTTGTTACGAACGGTAAATAAATCACAGATGGGTAGTAACCACTAAATTCCCCTTCTGCAATAAGTAGCGAAATTTGAAACGTTCTTTATTTCCTTTCAGGGCAATCAATTGTTTAATTGCCCTCCTATTATATTTATGTTAAAGTGGAAGCATAAAAGAATCAAGCCCAAGCTACCATTAGGGGCACCTTATTTTAAATGAAAATAGAGACAGATTATAACTATACCAATTAATAGGGCACAAGTAACAGCCAATTGGTAAGTGTATACATGTATACATGTAACTCAACCCAAACCTTAAAGAAAATAAGAGAGAGAAGGAGAAAACTGTTCGTGTTTAAACTATTTGAATTAATAAATTGAATTTGTAAGGTATATCTTTTTCTTTGCATCGGTTTTTTTTGATTTGCGAAAAAACCAAGAGGCGAAAGAGATGAAGATGAGAAAATAAAAAACACCAGACGAAATTTGCTTCCGCTACAGTTAAACTGACGGAAGATCTACTTGTATCTGCGACCAAATAAGACGATGTGCAACCGTACTAGGTCTCGGATACGGGATATGATCGGCACGATGCAAGCAGGTGAAAGACCTTAATTCCTCATTCTTCTTTTGTTTCTCTAAAATCTTCAAGTTGAAGTTATAATGTATGAAGAAATTAAAAACATTGTAGTTTTTCTATGCGAATGTTGACAACAATGAATAATTTTCTAAAGCTTAGAGTAATAGCACATAGTGAAATTTCGAATGGCAAAGTTAAGATTGTCAATTTGACCTTCTATGTAGTACCGAATATCATCTATAATTCTATCTTCATAGTCAGACAGACCATAACTTTATATTATCTTCGAAGTTTCAGATTGAAAATCGTCATGAAATAATATTTTGAGAAATATTTATTCCTTATGTTCATTTCAGATGCTATCGTTCAACCGAATAATGCATCTGGAACGGCGCATAGTTGTTCAGTTGGTACGAAAAGGTGATAAAAACTAAAAAAATGAATTCTGTTTTTTGGATGTAGTAGTGATGTCGGTATATTTGAAATTATTTGAAGTTTACGAAGATACAAGAATCATAAAAATATAGTATTATTTAAGGCAATTTTTCAGGCTTCAAAGTTAAACAATTTAAGAATTCAATCCCAACGCCTAATATATACCTTAACTTTAGAAGGTCCTGTATTAAGAAAAGCAAAAACGTCAATTTATTTTTTATGTAATAAGCTTTCGATTGACAAAGCCTAAATGCAACACCTTTGGTACAAAATGTAGAAATGCGTCAACTTGGAGCTTTTCAATTAAAACACTATTTACGAAGGCTAACACAGACAGGAATTTGCACGCGCAATTGACTCAGGCTTATCCCTCATAACAATTTGATGATTTATTAATTTAGGATGTACACCATTTTCAGTATTGAGCGATTCAGATATTTATTATCCTATATGATTAATGCTTATTTTTTTAAATCATTTACTTTAAACACTTATTAAACATAATTAAAAGAAATATGAATTCTGCAACGTTCCATGAGAGAATTTGAATAAGTTTTTGTATATAATTTATTTGCTTGCATAAGTATTATTTTGTCAATAATCACTTACCTTTTATTTGATACATGAAATTACATCTGAATTAAAGTTTTAAATCAATAACTGCCCATAAAGTATTTGCAAAATAAACTTCATACAGGTCGGCTAAGATTTTGACCTTTTATCACCTTTTTGTATCATCTAAAGCACTGTGCGGCTCAGTTGTACTCACCAAGCTATAGTTCTTCTACAGAATATATCTTCTAAAAAGCGCGTTTGCAGCATCACTTTCGACTCACTCAGGATTTACTCTCAGTCTCTGGATTTCTGATAAAAGATTGAATTATTGGTTTGCTAAAATGTATTTTAAGAGAATACTTTAGAAGATTTAGAAACATTGAAAAACATTTATAAAAATGGAAAAACGAAATCTGAAAGATATCAAGGCAATATTATTAATTTTTCCTCCCATGTGTCTCCCACTGACTTTAGGTTATGATCTCAATTATCAAAGTTTTTTTATTAATCCCAGACCATTTTTCTTATTATGCCGACCCCTAGCCCGAGGAATTCTATGTGATACGGTTAATTTGGGTCTTCCGTTTCGAGACATGGTTCGATCTGCATAACCTCCAGGTTTATTTAGGTCATGAGATGATACGATGAGCCTCCTTTATGAAATGTCAAGCAATTGCGACGATTTAAAGGTCTAAGCTCTTGAAGTCGCAGATTCATTTCAGAGTTTTTCAGCGCCACAGAATCCCTCACAAATCTTTATCGCATAAATGTTAGCGAACACTGGAATGTGGAAAAGCAAAAAGCATTTGACTGGTTGAAGGAAGGCTTGACTACCGCGCCAGTTCCTAAATATACTTTATTCAGAGACGTCGAAATAGCTTCTTTTCACCTTTAAATGGACACGAGTGCTCAACGAGTACTCAACGCTGCTGAGAGGAATTTTACGATTACGAAGAGGGAGTGTTTGGCAGTAGATTAAAGGAATCTGCAAGTTTTGCAAGCTCCTAGAAAGGTGTCATTTTAAGGTAATAACCGAACACAATAGCCTCAAGTTTTTGCATAGTATGAAAGACCTTAAAAGACACCTGGGTCGATTGTCTCTAATGCTCTTGGAATACGCTACGAGTTTCAACACAAGAAAGGGACGTTACACCGGGTACCGCATGCGCTTTCTAGGTTTACCGAGGAACAAGATATGCTTAGCAGAAGAATTTACCAAAGGGTGGCCCAGTGTGTATGGTGAAGTAGGAAGATACGTGCGTCGCTGCGATTTTTACCAGAGGTATAAAGTCAAAATGTCCCACCTGACAGGTCTAATGGGGCAGCGTATAGTAGAGCCACCTTGGACAGTGGTTCCACCCTGAAATTTGGCTTACCGCTGCGCCTTAATGTTACAGGATTCATTTACCAAAAGGATAAAGGTGATCCAGCTCTGTACGCTAATGGGTCATCCTTCAAAAAGAACTTTGAGGATTTAATCGTATCCTGCCAGGGAAGCCTTGTGGTCCTCCACGCAAACAACGGCACGGAGTTTTGCAACAGGGTAATGGAACAGATGTGCAAAGGCTTCGGGATTATGCGAACAACAAACCCAGTCTACCATGCACATGCCATACTTTATAGTGTCGTTTACAATTTTTGAAGGAAATTTATGGAGGAAATTTTTGCAGTGAACCTAGATACAACCGTTTGACATATCACGTGCGCTATTTTTCTAATGATTTGCACCCATGATTTAGGCACGCGCACACCCAATATTGTTCTACTAGAGGGTGCATCCGATAAGTCCGTCATTCCTGGAATTTTCCTCCCCTACAGCCCCGAAGTGGGAAAGTTATCAGACTTGTACTGCATACGAGATGAGAATTATTCTCCTAACCTCGGTAAAACTTAGCCAAAGTATGTTTAATTTTTAACCGTTACATATTCAGCTGGATCATTCATAGCCTACCAAAGGTCGATATTGCGAGAGTGGTTTAGGCCACTCTGTTAAATGGCGGTTAAATTATGCCAGAATATATACTTATGTGTATATGCTTGAACATATACGTATACCTATATAATTCGATTTAAAATTGGGAGCCAGCCAGACCCCTACGATTCTTTATATAATTTAATAGCCCGGGGGGGGGGGGGTCTTAAAATCCCAACGGTCAAACTCATGTTAGAAAAATACTACAACTCGGGATTTATTTACGACAACAAAAGACAATCAGGGGGTTAACAGTAGTGCATAACTTCAAAACAAACTTATACGTGACTGTACTTTAAAGAAAAAGGAGTTAATGCCGCGACCACGTGGTAGGCGGGAAAAAGTTTCGAGGTCGCAGACCAAATCCTACAAAAAAATCCCACGCATTGACTCGACTCCTGACGGACATTAAAAGAAAAGAGAAGAAGACATTAAAATGAAGAGGGGCCAAGTTCGGCAATGGTAAATAGAGAACTCAACGTAGACGCCATATTTTTTAGCTTTTTTGATAATTTTATTCTAAAAAAAAATTTGTTTACTCTTTAAACTTCGGAGAAAAGGCTGGCGGCGCTAGCAGAACGTCCACTCAGTGCCGCCACCTACGAAAACTCACTAAAAATGATTATAATGCAAAAAACGATAAGTGGAGATTTTTTTGCTTTTTTTTTGCTGTATGATGACATATATTACGTTTCCCAAAAAACTACCACTAAGTCTTACACAACTACCCCCTGTGATCAAAAACGTTTTAAAAGTTGGAAAACCACCTTGAACAATGCATGGCACTTCAAAATTTCATCCTCTTCATAATTTTTCCGAAAAACTACCCTTCCACGTGAATTTATGCAAAGGAACATATTTATGTATACAAAAGCATAAAAACAATACAACTTAGAAAACACTGTTAGTCGATATTTTTTTGATCTTTCCTTGCTCTCTGATAATATATAATACGTTTTCCAAAAACTACCCCTAGATGATACATACCCTCCCGTCCTCATCAAAAACGTTTTAAAAATTGAAAAACAACCTCGAATAATGCAAAAATGATTTAGAATTCCAAATTGATTACATGGCACATTAAAATTTCCCCCTCTTCATAATTTTTCCGAAAAACTACCCTTTCACGTGAACGTATATAGCGGAACATATATATGTATGAAAGAAGCATAAAAAACAATACAACTTAGAAAACACTGTTAGTCGATATTTTTTTGCTCTCTGATAATATATAATACGTTCCCCAAAAACTACCCCTAAGTCATACATACTTACCCCTCGTGATCAACAACGTTTTAAAAGTTTAAAAAACCATCTTGAACAATATAAAAATGATTTAGGCCTCAAAATTAATAACATGAAACTTGCAAATTTCTCTCTCATTATAATTTCCCCCGAAACTACCCTTTCACGTGAACCTATGCAGCTGAACACATATATGTGTGAAAAAAGCATTAAAAATAGTCCAACTTAGAAGGAACTGTTAGTTGATATTTTTTTGCTCTTTTTTTGCTCTTCAATAATATATAATACGTTAACCACAAACTACCCCTAAGTCATACATACCCTTCCCTCGTCATCAAAAATGCTTTCAAAGTTGGAAAACTACCCTGAAAAATGTAAAAATGATTCAGAACTCCAATTGATTACATCAATTAGAGTCAGAGGGAAATTCTTAAGTGTCATGTAATTAATTTGGAGTTCTAAATCATTTCTACAATGTTCAGGGTGGTTTTCCAACTTTTAAAACGTTTTTTATGACGCGAGGAGGGTATGTATGACTTTGAAATAGTTTTTAGGGAACGTATAATATATGATCAAAGGGCAAAAAAGAGA
>NC_046661.1:146889543-146905155 GCF_010883055.1 Belonocnema kinseyi | reverse complement strand
AAGCATTAAAAATAGTGAAACCTAGAAGCTAAATCATTTTGGCATTATTCGAGGTTGTTTTTCAACATTTAAAACGTTTTTGATGAGGAGGGGAGGGCATGTATCATCTAGGGGTAGTTTTTGGAAAACGTATTGTATATTATCAGAGAGCAAGAAAAGATCAAAAAAATATAGAAAAACAGTGTTTTCTAAGTTGTATTGTTTTTATGCTTTTTTATACCTAAATATGTTCCTTTGCATAAATTCACGTGGAAGGGTAGTTTTTCGGAAAAATTATAAAGATGATGAAAATTTGAAGTGCCATGTAATCAATTTGGACTTTTAAATCATTTTTGCATTGTTCAAGGTGGTTTTCCAACTTTTAAAACGTTTTTGATGCCGAGGGCAGGGTATGTATAACTTAGGGTAGTTTTTGGGTAACGTATTATATATTATCGGAGAGCAAAAAAGAGAAAAAAAATATCAACTAACAGTTTCTTCTAAGTTGATTATTTTTAATGCTTTTTTTCATACATATAAATGTCCTGCTGCATACGTTCACGTGGAAGAGTAGTTTTGTGGAAATTATAAAGAGAGCGAAATTTTCAAGTGTCATGTGATTAATTTGAGGCCTAAAACATGTTCATATTGTTGAAGGTAGTTTTCCCATTGTGAAAACGTATTTGATCACAGGGGGTAGTTGTGTAAGACTTAGTGGTAGTTTTTTGGGAAACGTAATATATGTCATCATAGAGCAAAAAAAGCAAAAAAATCTCCATTTATCGTTTTTTGGATTATAATCATTTTTAGTGAGTTTTCGTAGGTGGCGGCACTGAGTGGACGTTCTGCTAGCACCGCCAGCCTTTTCTCCGAAGTTTAAAGAGCAAACAAATTTTTTTTTAGAATAAAATTATCAAAAAAGCTAAAAAATATGGCGTATTCCATTTTATAATTTACCTTGGTGGCGGCACTGAGTGGACTGACCTCTTTCGTTCTTGATCTTGGCTGGCGCGAACGTACCACGTAAATTGATATTAGTAAATATAAAAAATATAAAATATAAAAAATAAATTGACGTGGTAAATATAAATAAATAATAAATAATATTTATAACTATCAAATTCCTGATACTTGAATAACTTAAAGAAAAGCATACCCTGTAATTCTCTATAATCGTTATTGCTTTTCTTAATACAGGACCTTCTAAAGTTAAGGTATTTATTAGGCGTGAGGATTGAATTCTTAAATTGTTTAATTTTGAAGCCTTAAAAATTGCCTTGAATAATAACATCCAAAAAACAGAATTCATTTTTTTAGTTTTTATCACCTTTTTGTACCAACTGAACAACTATGCGCCGTTCCAGATGCATCATTCGGTTGAAGGATAGGATCTGAAATTAACATAAGGAATAAATATTTCTCAATATTTTCTCAATAGACTATAAAGTTATGGTCTGCCTAACTATGAAGGCAGAATTATGGATGATATTTGGTACTACATAGAAGGTTAAATCAAAAATCTTAATTTTGCCATTCGAAATTTCACTATGTGCGATTATTCTAAGCTTTAGAAAATTATTTATTGTTTTCAACATTCGCATAGAAAAACTACAATGTTTTTAATTTCTTCATACATTATAACTTCAACTTGAAGCTTTTAAAGAACTAGAAGAAGAATGAGGAATTAAGGTCTTTCACCTGCTTGCATCGTGCCGATCATATCCCGTATCCGAGACCTAGTACGGATAGCGGTCCCAAGTTAGTCCCGTGCATTATAGACCTCCACACTTAAAGCCTTGCTGGACTAAAAATAAAAATATTTATTATTACTTAATTCTGGTATTTTGAACCATTAATGAAACCGATGCATAAATTCATTCATTATACTATATTGGCAAAGAATTAAAATTTTGATACCAAATTAACCTGTTTAGGAATGAATGTTTTGTAGAATATCATCAAATTATTCTCTTTTTTTTTGTCCAAAATGTAACTACTTTAACATTATATTAGGGTTACCGCAAGTTTTTATTCCAAAAATTCTCTAATTTTTCACTTATCAATTTTTCATTTTTCCTGACCATTAATATCTAAAAATTGTTTTCGAAAATTGTTGTTTTACATCCCAGACTTTTTTCCAAATTGTCATTGACTGGATTCGTGTTCTTTTTTGTATTTGTAAAGGCAGAAAAGGCAGATACTTGCTTCCCTTCCATCAAAACTGCGCATCCTGCACCTTCAGTTGCACATCGTCTTATTTGGTCGCAGATACAAGTAGATCTCCCGTCAGTTTTTATTTTCTCATCTTAACCTTTTTCGCCTCTTGATTTTTCCGCGAATCAAAAAAAAAAACCGATGCAAAGAAAGAGATAGGCCTCACAAATTCAATTTATTAATTTAAATATTTTAAACACGAACAGTTTCCTCCTTCTCTTTCTTATTTTCTTCAAGGTTCGGTTTGAGTTACATGTATCATTCTACACTTACCAATTGGCTGTTCCTTGTGCTCTATTAATTGGCGTAGTTACAATCTGTCTCTATTTTCATTTAAAATAAGGTGCCCTTAATGGTAGCTTGAGTTTTAATCTTTTATGCTTTCACTTTCAAATAAATATCATAGGAGAGCAATTAACTAATCGATTGCCCTGAAAGAAAATAAAGAACATTTTAAATTTCGCTACTTGGTACAGAAGGCGAGATTAGTGGTTGCTTTCCATCTATGATTTATTTAACGTTCGTAACAAATAGCTGGTTGCAGCGGTACGATTTGTGCTCACTGTTTTTTGTTTCTGCATTATCTCTTTTTTACTTCAAAAGAAAATATTTAGGAATTCATTATCTGTGCATTTCCTTTTATTTTGACAAAGAAAATTAGCGTGATAGTTATTTTTATTCGAAACGCGCAACCATATTTTGAAAGTTTTTTGGGGGGATTTTTGTCCACAATTGCAATCACTTTTGCCATATTTGGCCATTAACTTTTTTAACCAAAATTTGTTAGCACGAACATTTATTGAAGTATTTTTTCTTGTGATTCGACAATAATAAGGGAGTGTAGGAGAGTGCTAACCACAGGTTGGTCAGTGCGCGATTTAGTCTTGATTACTTGATTTATCAATCCATAATGATTCCTTATAGACTGTAAACACCTATCTCACGGTCGTGAGACGTGGTTGTGGCTGATATTTTACCGCGATTTTGCTGAGAGCGGGTGCAATTTTCCAATTATTTAATTATATAAATTTTTAATTATATGTATATATATTAAAATTAGAGGGAAATTTTTAAGTGGCATATAATTAATTTAAAGTTCCTAATCATTTTTGCATTGTACAATGTTATTTTACAACATTTAAAACGTTTTCGATCACGAAGGGTTAGTATGTATGACATAGGGGTGGTTTTTGGCGAATGTATTATATATTATCATAGAGCAAAGAACGAGCAAAAAAATATCAATTAACAGTGTTTTCTAAGATGGACAATTTTTAATGCTTTTTTCATGTATATATATATATATATGTTCCGCTGCATAGATTCACGTGGAAGGGTAGTTTTTCGGGAAAATTATGAAGAGATGGAAATTTTGAAGTGCCATGTAATCAATTTAGAGTTCTAAATCATTTTACATTGCTCAAGGTGATTTTCCAATTTGTAAAATGCTTTTGATGACGAGGAGCGGATATGTATGACTTAGGGGTAGTTTTTCGGTAACGTACTATATATTATCGGAGAGCAAAAAAAGAGCAACGAATTATGAACTGACTTTGTTTTCTAAGTATTAATATTTTTTATTATTTTTTTAATTATTAATTTATTTAATAATTATTTTTTTAATTATTATTAATTTGTGTGTGTGTGTGTCGGAACGATAACTATGGCCTTGACTTGGCTGCCATTGTCGGCCCAACATTGGGTATCAATACTGCTATAGTCTAAGGTCTAAGGATATGGCAAAAAAGGTATTAAAAAAATAAATATTAATTGATTTCGAGTACTTTGAATATAAATATTAATGGTCCTGTTCAGATTGAATACATACAGGGTGTCTAAAAATTCCCGGGACGGTTGGATATTTTCTTAGGTAAAATATTTATCAAAAAAGTGAAGGCCATTCCTGAAGTCAATTTCAACGAGGAATTCAATGGTGACCTTCATTTTGACCTTGAAGTTGACCTTCATGACTTTTTGAAGGTCAACTTTGTTTTTTTAAGTGGAGACCCCTATGCTGTACATGTAGAAGGTAATGACTTGTCAAACTGAATGGAGAAGTGCAGGTTTCCTTTCATAGAAACGATAAGAAAATTCAGATAACTTAGGGACTATTCCCAGTGGGCACCAAATTTGGCGACGTCTTAACGCATCGTTACGACATCTTTACGACAGCGTTACGATATCCTATATCCATGTCGTTAAGCTGTCTTTACGATATCGTAAAAACGTCGTATGATCTGACGGTGTCTTATCGGTGTCGTAAAGACACCGAAACGACACGGACATAGGATGTCGTAAAAATGTTGTAAAGATGTAACGATGTCGTAAAGACGTCGCCAAATTTTTGGTCCACTGGGTTCACTGTCGTAACACTTAGTTTCCAATAAATCTTAATTATTTTCATCCCCTTAGTAGTTTAAATTATTTGAAATAATTAAAAAAATGGTTGCTAAGCTCAAATTAAAATCAAAATCCTACCTCATGGTTTCGCGAGTTCACATTTTGGCCGCATTGAATAAATAGATAGCATATTGAAGCGCAGCGGATCCTAATAGTATTATTAAGATTAACCGTCGTTTTTTAATTGATAACGAAATATTTCTTTGTGAATCGTTAACTAAGCAATTCTTTGATTCACTGGTACCTCTAACTTTTCGTCGGCAATCAGTCTCTACCAACTCAATGATAAAATATGAAGAAGCAAGGGCGCCACCAGACGGGGACACAGAACATTAAGATGAGATAAAAGATGGCATCCAGATAATATGCAGATGACTTCTAGATAATTGACTTAAAAATTAAATCAAATTAAAGAAGACAATGCAAAAATCAAATAGAAATATACATGAATGAGAGATCTTTTTTCAAATTTGTGCTTAAAAGAATTACATCATGTAATTACATAGTAATCAATAATAATTTAATGAATTAATATCATGTAATTAGAATTACAAATTACAATACCCTGAATAAAAAATATATTTTGGTCCGTATTTTTTCGTCACGTCAACCGGGGTGTTGTTTTGTCAAGCTGCCATTTTCTGTGTAAGTAAGGTTGGTTATTGTGGAAGTGCGATTCAGTGCGACAACGATAAAATTTACGACAGAGGAAGGGAAACTAACGCAACCATAAAAAAGAGACGTCAAGTGCGGGTAGAGTTCTGAGCCGGTTATATTACTTTGCGAACGGTAACGAGAATGAGAATATTACCGAGAATATAACTGAGAAATAAATTTTCTGTGAATTTTTGAGAATCTCAGAATTTATTTTAAGGGAATGTGATACTTAGAAAATTGTCGATTTTACCAGTTTTAGGTTCCCCCGGCTTTTTTTCCAGAATAATAAATATTTTGTCTTAAAAATTTGGGAAATGATAGCGAACATGCTAACGGATGTCCCCACACACTTTTTTTGTAGGTTAATTAAAAAAAGTTTTAATTTAGCAAAATGCGATTAATTTGCATAGCGCTTAGGAAATAGTATCGATTTTTTCAGTGTTAGATTCCCCCGGCTTTATTCCTAGCATAAGAAATATTTTTCCTTCAAAATCTGGGAAATGATAGCGAACATTCTAACGGACGTCCCCACACACTTTTTTTGTGTTTTTTATCAAAAAAATTTTGATATATATTTCGAGGTTATGTGTATTACAATTTACCCGAGCGTTACTTTCAAACTACACAATATTTTTGGCCGAAAACTTTGAACTTACAAATAAACATAGTAACTAATCTCCCGGAACTAACTTTGTTTGCAGGCAATCAAAAAAGTTTATTTCATAATTAATTTCCAGATTATTGAAAAGGCAGAGATGAAAAACGACGTAACCTTAAAATAATGTACATGCATACAACTTTTATTTAGCACAATAAATTTTTTGTTATTATCTCTCAAAAAAGAGTTCGGGGACATCCGTTATGATATTTTATAGCATCTCCGAATTCGGTTTTTAAAAATTTTCATTTTTATGGAAAAAGCCGGGGAAACAGTAAGTATCACATGCCCTTAATAGAAAATTAAATTTTTTCATTAAATTTCAGTTAAAAATTCAACTCTTTTTTTAAGTTTGTCTTTTTTTTATTTTTAAACTTACCTGCTTTAGCAGAAATAAATTATTGTGTTGATAAAAATGCAACTGTTTGGTAAGAAATTAAGCTATTGTATTGTTTTCATGACAACTTAACTATTTCGTAGAAAATTTACTTTTTTTTAAATTGATATTTTGGTGTTGCAAAATGAACTGAAATATTTTCTGGATGAATGTTCCACTTTTTTAAAAAATTGGTTTTTTATTAAAAATTCACCTGTTTTAGTAGAAAATTAATCTCTTTTGTATAAAAATGCTACTATATCTTAGAGGATTGAACTATTTTGTTAAAAAATCATCCTTTTTGGTTAAAAAAATTCGTCTTTTTGGATAGAAAATTCAATTTTTAAATAAGTAGCCTTTAAAAAATTTGGCAGATGGAGTACGCGAAAGTTGTCTTAAATTAATAGAAAATCTAAAAAAAATTATTGAAGAGCATTGCGAATCAATTCCACATCACAGTTCACATTACAAACGAAATTCTACCAACCTAAAATATTTTGATAATCCTTCATTAAATCTTGTAGAACTTCACAAATTATTCGAAAAATATTATAAAGAAAAAACGGAGGCCTAATCGACAATAAGTCAAACCGTTTATTTTAAGTGTTTTAACCGAAATGTTGGCTTCAGTTTTAAATTACCAATAACTGACGTGTGCAATACTTGCTACAAAAACGAGACAAATGGAGAGATGTACGAAGAAGTAATTAATCACAAAAACAATGCTGAAATTTATTTGAAGTTAAAAAAGCAAATACTCTCTGAAAATAATAGTCTATGCTGTGGAATTGTAAAGAAGGGTGCCAACTCTGTTTGCAGTTTTATCAAATACGCGGTATTAAAAGAATTTGCTAAAGAAAAGTTCAACAGCATAACATTATTTTCAGTCTTATGTCCGGGACAAAATAAAAACTACACAGTCTTTCATTTTTTGGTTTTATTGTCCATTTATTTGCAAAGCGAGATTAAATATGTGTTTCCAGTTCGAGGCCATTCCTATTGCCATTGCGATAGGAATTTTGGCACATATTCGCAAAAGCTGAAAAAATTAGAACGAATTGAAACTGAAGCTGAATATGTAGAAATGATTCGCAATGCTCGTTCACCTTCATTCACAATGGTCGAGAACTGTGAAGATCTTCTGCAGGATTGTGAAAAATGTTTCAAAGGTAAAATGCGAAAGCCAAAAAATTTCCAAATCAGCAAAGCGTTCGTTTTGCATGTTTCTTCTGATGGAAAAGTGGATGTTTCTGACAATTATGAGTTGCAAAATCCAACCACTTGTTTCTTTAAACCTACGCTTAAACTAGAAAATCTTTCGAAAAGTCCTCCGCCGCGAATTGGATTAAAAGCTGCCAAAATAAAGGATGTAAAAAATCTCTTCCAGTATTTAAGCGCTAAAGGAATAGAATTTTTCGAATCATATTTTTTAAAAGTACAAACTCAGAATCCAGATGCCGAAGAAACTGAAGAGAGTGAGGAAAATGACTAAAAGTAGTTTCTAATAAAATATTGTTTATTAATTTATTCTTGTTCAATAATATGCATAATATTATATGTTAAATGTTTAATAAATAAATCATTTTAATGATAATATCTGGAGTTACTGTTGTGCATTTTTTTTGGTAAGATTGACTTGACCTTCACGTCGTTCGCTGCAGCGCGTACGTAGCCGGCTAGACACGTTTTTAGGCAGCGTCAATATTATCGCTTGGATATAAAAACATTCATAATTTTTGAACTATTAATCAGATTGATCTAAAACTTTCCAGAAAACTTCTTTGAACCTTAATGAACAACTTTCTCACTGAAAGCTTTCCGTAGCTTAAAATTCGTTCGCTAAACGAGGCGCTTGAAGGTTAAAATTCATGATTTTTGCATTGCTTAAAAAAAAATTATTAACTTTTTTGTTTATTACAATATTCTCGTCTTTCTTTCTTAGATAGTTTCAGAAGACTTTAACACGTACTTTGTATTGAAGAAATCGGAAAATGATGAACATTGGCTAAATTGGCGCGAGGGGAAGTGAAAAAAGATTGGAATTTTTCGTTTTCAAAAAATCTACTTTTTACAAATTATCTCAAAAACTACAAAACCTATAAATTTTTGCAAAAGGAAAGAAAGATGCACCTTGAAATTTTCTACAAGTATCAGTCTTTAAAATTGAAATTAGAAAGGTTTTTAAAATTAACACTCAGAACAATACTTCTCAGGCTGAATCCGGCCCTTTTGGTCGCCAGCGGTTCAATTATTGACTTAAAGGTTATATAATGGGATATTAAATATAATTTCAATATTAAAAGTTCATTCATGTTTACAATTATATTATTTCAATTAGATAATGTTTCAAATGATTCTGATTTACTGAAATTTGTATTTGCATTCGATTTTTAAAATAATATGGAAATTTTTTTTTCAATTAGAATAAAAAGTTAACAATAAAACAAAATTTCAAAAATGAATGTGAAATAAAAATAAAATGAGCGAAAAAATTATTGCTTTTTTTTAATGCATTATTGTTTAATGCTTTTTATGTTATCATTTGTGAAAAAATCAATTAATTGTTATCTGACTATTTTTTTCTTAACGTCGAAGTAGATGAAGATTTAATTTTAACTTTTTTTAAAATTAAGTATTTTATGCTCTAAAATGACTTTTTCTTAACATTTTTCTGCCATATTATAATTCCAGAGTTTTTAAGAAGAGAAAAATGTTTTCTTTTTTTATATCTCAGTTAGTTTTAAATATTTTTTATGCATTTTTTTCGGTATTCATACAACTATATAACCTATAAATACATCAATGTTTCTTTTCTTTTTTTTTACTTTTAGCGTCGTTTTGCCACGTTTCAATCAAAAAGAACAATATTCTGAACTGAAATATTTTTTTAGAAAAATTTAAATATTATCATTATTATATTTTGCAATTATCTTCTATATATTAAGCTGCTAAGGTATTATATGGTATTTCAAAAAATTTATCTATTAAAAAATGTTTTGTGAAATATAAGTTAGTCATTGAAATTCAATGAAAATAAACCGTTATTTATCAAATATATGTGTTATACAATTTTTCCTGGTATGAAATAAAAAGTTACACAACGTGTATACATTCTTGTGCATATTTTAATACTAATTTATTTAAATTGTTTGAATTCCTAAATATCGCGAATTCCGTGAATTTCGTAAATTGGGATCCGTGACAAAAAGCCCAAACGACAAAGCATCCGCCCAATGAGAGTCGCGCTCCGTGAAAAAGGTCCGCGAATCAGAGAGCGACTCTCATTGGGCGGGCGTTTTGTCATTTGGGCTTTTCGTCACGAATCCGTAAATTGCGTTAATTCTATCATTTTCTTAAACACCGTGAATTCCGTTCATTCCGTGAAGTAATTAAATTCTGTCAATTATGTAAATTGAATTAACTCCGTCATTTCCATGAATTCCGTGAATCCCGTCAACTCCATGAATTCATTGAATTCCGCGAACTCCGCGAATTTTCTGACTTTCTTGAATCATGTGAATTCCGTTAATTCATACAATTCCGTAAATTCCATGAAATCCGTAAATTCCGGACTTCAAGTGAATTCCGTGAATTCTTTGAATTCTGTAAATTTGGTCAATTCTACGATTTCCCTTAATTCCATCAATTCCTTGAATTCCATGAATATGCGCGTTATCTACTGTATATAGTATCAAAGGTTTGTTCTCCGTGAGATTTTGGTTAGTTGCTAGAAACAAGTGTTCTGAAAAATTATTGACATTGTTTTTTTTTTTAAATTTTTTTCTTCAACAGGTGCCGAGATACGCAGCCGCAAGTATGATACAGAGGTGTTACTGGGTACTGTATTTGGATTGTAAAATTCCAATACATCGGAGGTACCATACCAAAGCCAGCATTTGGAAAATACTACATTATGTAACGTAGCATTACCTTACGTTTTAGAGATAAACTTCCAATACATAAAGTGAAAGTTTCCAACATAAATGTTGAACAGTGTATCGAATAATTCCATTTTGACCCACTTGCAAGAAAGTAATTTATATAACAATCAAAATAAAAAGTGACTTATTTTTAGGGAAATTGTCTAAATTTGTCAGCAAAAAAAACTAAGTTAAGTTCATAGATGCTAATAATATTTTACTACTCTTACAAGTGAGTTTTCTTACTTAGTGAGGAGACCCCTAATTAAAACCTTATTATCAAAAAATAATTTTAACAACTTATATACAAATTGTTAATAAAATGTGTCATTTTAAAAAATAAAAAAAATTAAATGGTTCCAAGTTCATTAGTTGCATATCATCATCAGCCGTCAATTTTTTTATAATTACGTTATGTATTTCAGACTTATCAGGGACATTATATTTAATTATGTTTTAAATTATATAAAAGATTAAAATTCCAAACATTTATGTCAACAAATTTATTTAGAAATGTAAATATTTTATATGGATCATTGTTATAAGTAGATTTTTCTTAAATTTTAATTTGTCTTTTTTAAAGAGTAGTGAAATCCTACCTAAAACATCTACGATACAAAAATTTGCCTACACTGAGAAAAATGTTTGATTGACCGAACATAAGTTTTGTTGAAGCAATACAGTTTTTTCAAGTAGAAATTATTTTGTTACGGAGAAAATGCATTTTGTAAATAAACCACTTTTTTTGAAATGGTCAGAAACATAACTCAAACAAATCCTCACCGATTGATCTTATATTTTAGAAATATATTCAAAATTGCTTTCTCCAGCGACGTATGTAGGATTTTTTTCTATAATCCATAGGTTTTTTTATAAACAATTTTGGGACGATTTTTTCATAAAATTTTAAACTTTTTTTAAAGTGTACCATGTCGCGAAAAATTAATATATCAAAAAAATCCGGTGTACGTCTATTGCTGTTATTCTATTGAATCGAGAAAAACTTTGGTTTTTTCATCCTGGTCAAAAATTGCGGAAGTTAGGTTTCAAGCCGTGGGTGCCAAAAAAAAGCACCGACGGATAAATGCTTGGCAGCCGCTATTCTGTCATGAAAGAATTTGAAAAAAAATATTCTTAATGCTCTAATACTACTATAGTATTATAAATCCTATTTTACAAAATTTCGATTGATCTCTTTATTGAGGCAAACAAAATTTCCCGAAATAAGCTGGAATTCGCCATATGTAAAAAGCGGTCACCTGCTCGTCATTTGTCGAAAGAGAACGCATGCGCAGCTCTGTGTTTGATACGCTTAACAAAATTCTATGTTATGTACCCTCAACAATAAGTGTTTAAACAACTTTTTTGTTTTAAATTAAAGTTTTTATCATTATTTTTTTTCGTATTACAAGTTTTCATTATAAGTAACAAGCAAACAGAAGCACGTTAATATTTTTTTTATAAAAGAATGGTGCGCGTGTATTTATTGTACGTTTCTTCTGCTTTATCTTGTTTTTTCAAGATTCGTGTTATATTGTTTTCGCCTAATAGATTGTTGTTTAATGTATTGTGTGTGTGTTTGTGTGTTATGGTTGTCCAAAAATGCATTGCAAAATTTTTTTCACCAGTTAGAGCACCAAAGTTTGGCGATGTCTTTGCGACATCGTTACGACATCGTTACGACAACTTTGCGACATAGTTACGACACCGTCACGACAACTTTGCGACATCTTATGTTCATGTCGTTAAAGCGTCTTTACGATATCGTAAATAAGTCCTATGATCTGACGATGTCTTTACGATATCGCCCACTGTGTTAATCAGTCGTCGATTGGAAAGTTTAGTTACAATAAAAGCAAACAAATGTTAGTTAAACATTTCGGTCCTGAGATTGGACCCTCTTCGGTAAATATTTTATTATAGTCAAAATCTGTAAGAAAAAATAAAAAATTATATAACTTGAGAACAAATACGATAAAAAATAAACAAAAAAGGAAAAAGGAATCATGTTGGAGAGTTGTTAAACTAACTCAAAAGTTTGTTAGGCACAACATATTTTTCAGTTTGAGCAAACTTATTTTTGTCGATCGAACTCAAATTAGGTATTCTTAACAAAATAATTTTGTTGAAGAAATACAATTTTTTTAAGCAACAATTATTGCCTTAAGGAAAAAATGTATATTGTAAATTAAATATAAAATATTTTCCGAATGAGAAAAAACTAGAAGGGCAAAATGCATTGATTTAATAAACCGTGCTTTATTTGTAAAAAATTGATTTAATTAATCGCAATTAATTATATTAATTCTCGCTGATTATATGAAAGAGTAATTAATTAAGAGATACAATAAAAATAAAATGTACAACCCAGTGGGCACAAAATGTTGCGACGTCTTTACGACATTGTTACGACAACTTTACGGCAACTTTACGATATCCTATGTCCATGTCGTTAAGGTGTCTTTATGATATTATTGGACATTGATATCTATATGATCTTTATGGACATTATTTTTTTCGCATTGTAGTTTTAAATAGTAGTTCAAAATACTGCTATTTAATAATGGAATATATTTTTTTTCAGCACCGAAAGGTTTTAAGTGCATAGTAACATGCTCCATTTTACATCATACTTTTTCTTGTTTTCTTAAAGATTGAAATTCAAGTTATAATGTATTAATTATATGAATACAGTGTACTTGAAACTTCTTGATCCTTTTTGGAAAAAATAAAATCCCTGAAAAAATGTAATCTTATTGAATAAAATTTTGAACTTGCTAATCAAGGTCGCAATCGTGAAACGTTGGGGATGTTCACTGTTTTTGTGATGATAAGGAAGTGCTTAAAACAATATCAGCCTGAATTTTAATAGTGGATTTAATGGTATTGTGTTATTTAAGAGAAAAAAATTTGTAGAAGCATATTTTTAGAGAGTTTACTTTTTACATTATCCATAATTTTGGGCTTTTTTGCCTGCCGATGCCGATTTTTAGGATCTTTTAGTTTTAAAAAAAGGAGTTTTAGGGTGGATGTACTGCCCCCTGCACCTCCACTGCCGAAAATTTTAAAAATTAAAAAAATCGAAAACGCGAGGATCACCGAAGTCAACTTTTTAAGACTCCAGTTAATATATCTATCTCAGCTGTAATATTTCACGACCCTTACACTGAAAAAAAGTATTTGGATAAAAAAAACTATGATCGAATATAACTATAATTCTAAGAAATCTTTTCCTGATTGAAAGTAATGTTGATTTAATAAAATACAAGCTTATTTCATTGAAAGATTTGATTTCTCGTCCAAAGGAAAGTTCTGTCAACTTTTATCAATGTTTTCTGGTATCAAAGAAATGACAGCCTAGTGTGCGCAAAAATTGTCTACGTCTTTACGACATCATTACGACATCTTTACGACAACTTTACGACACTCTATGTCCATGTCGTTAAGGTGTCTTTACGATATCGTAAATAAGTTGTATGATCAGAGAATATCCTTACGATATCGGAAAGACAGCGAAATGACATAGACATAAGATGTCGTAAAGGTGTCGCAAATATGTCGCAACAATGTCGTACAGATGTCGCTAAATTTTGTGCCCACTGGGAGTTGGCTAGAAAAAAATGCTTTTGATTGGAATGAACAATCTCTTATTTCAAAAAAATATTTATCAGATTCTGTAAAACATTATTCAAGTGTAAGAACGGTATTTTTTATTTTGAAAGAAATTTAAATTCATTGGAAAGAAAAATGCGAGCTATACAAAGAAATATTTGATAAAATTTTTAAAAAAATTTTCTTTCACATAAAAGAATATGTATTTGACTTCAATAGCAGTTTCGCTGTGCAAAAAATACAATTTATTGTTCTAAAATAACGCAGTTTTGATCCTGAAGTATTAGTTCTTGAAGTAAATAAATATTGCTTGATAATAAAGCCACCAATTTCTACATCAAAGCTGTTGTTCATTAAGGGTACCCTCCCCCCTTTCTCGATTTATAATTTCTGTGATTTTTAATGGGCTGGTAAATGAACAAAAATCGACTTTGTAGGTTTTAATATTTTCATACATGTAATTTAAAACTTATAAAACAAGAAAAAATGTTTACATAATTTTTTTATCGACATTTCATAGCTGTTTCTTGCGGTTAATGAAAAGTCCTCTTTTTATGGCGGGCACGATTGCAAGTGACTGGAACGTCTGAAACCAAAAAATCAAACGGGATTCGAAAGAGTACATTTTTTGATAGGGAATAGACTACGATCATTCATTTCGCACGAAAATTTACAAAATAGCGGACCTGAGGATTTTATTTTTCAAAAATCTAATTTTTTCAATTAAAAATCCAAATTAAAATTCAGGAATATCTTTATCAGTAGTCTTCATAAAAATCTAAGTTATAGCCGACAAAAGTTATGGCCGACAAAAGAACCGTGTACCAACGCGTCGAGGCGTCTACCGTGCATCGGCTAGAACTCCAAGAGTATTTCGAATTTTGACTAGAAATTTTCAGGGAATATTCTTAAAGAGTTGTAGGTTGGAATAAGATAATAAAAAAAATCGATTTTTTGACCCCGAGAATGAGGGGGGTACTCTTAAGTCCAAAACCCATTGCGGAGAAGCAAATCAATATTACCTTGATTTAAGGAAATTTTTACATCTATTCGAAACTGAGGTACTTCAATCACTTAATGGAATATTTCTTTTACATAAAGAAATATCAGTTTACGACAAAACTACTTTCATCTTAGCCATAGGGCTGAGAACCAATACTGAATGTTGTTTCTGTCCCTGTTATATTCACACCATGAATACGGCACGTTTAGTTTCCGAGAACTCAACGAGAGCGCGCTAATCCGGATTAAATATGATGCACTTTCGTTTATGGATGGGGGAGACTGAGTGGCAATATAAGCTGCGACTGAAACAGAAGAGCTTTAGTCTGTTTTTAAGAAAAAAAAATAAAATGAATTTTTCAGTCATCGCGTTTTTGATTGTGGTATTTGTGGCTTTAATCTTTATAGCTGCAGAAGGAAAACAATGCGGCACTACCTGTTTGTATGAGAATGATGTTAGTTCTTGTTGTCCTGGCCACGAATGTAAAGGATCTGGTAAGTTGAGATATGATTATTAACTATAAAATTGGTTTCGATTATTTACTGATATTATTTTTCATTTTGGTTTTATTTATTAAAAATACTACGAAAAGATCCTAAATTCAAATTTTAAACTCTACCGACGCCAAATTTATTAAAAAACCTAAAAAGGCTTTAAAATCTTCCAGATTCATCTTAAATCTTTTTGAATATTAAAAAAAATACATTTCAGTAAATAAAAATATCCTTGAACATTTTCTCAGAAATCGTAAGAAAGTTTTTTTCTGTTCAGAAAAAATCTGCAATTTGTTTTA
>NC_046661.1:146881759-146889443 GCF_010883055.1 Belonocnema kinseyi | reverse complement strand
ATTATTAAGTTTTCTTTATTTATTCTGATTTTACTTCTTAGTTTGGACTCGTGACTGAGTCCAACTCTTTGCCAAAAGGGCGCCAGGTGATTTTCCCAAAACCACCAAAATTTAACCTCTACATTAATTCATCATTGTATTGCTCCGACCGTTCAACGAGAGGGGTATGGATAAGGAGTGACGCACGAGAGAGGGAGATTACGTTTAATTCAATTAAGTCTAAACACAATTTAACACAATCTCATTTTGTTTTAATCATCACTACGTGAAGGAAAATATTAACATGAGTGGGGAACTCGTGTCCCCATTTTTTTGAAGAAACACGTGGTGGAACTGCGGCCAATTTAATTTACATTTTTTAATTGATTTTTTTTTTCTTACGCGAGCGAGTCGTAGCGGGTAGAAGGCCCCAAATTAAATTTTGAAAATATAAGTCCCAACCACATACGGACACCGAACGCACTGAATTTATAGTTGATTCACAAGAAAAACATTCAAGCTTGGCCCGAGGTCAGCAACCAACAAATTTCAACGGCATGTGTCTACTGGCTCGACACACGTCTGTTGGTTCCTCTCATCCTTCTTTTTGGATTTTCCCCGTCGGTTAAAAATTTAAGGGAAGCCTTCCACGGCGATTTCTCCTTGAAAAATAATGTTGAGGTCTCGCTTGGAGCTAAGAGGAACGAATGCCTGCTAAGACAGGCCTCTCCGCTCACCTCAAGCGTGAGTTTAAGCGCTCCTAGTATCTTGAGATTATACTTAAATTAGTGGACGCTGGTCGCGTTTTATTGCTACTGTTCGAGGGGGTGCGCTGAATTAAGTCAGCGCGCCGAGTCTCCGCCGCTGATTGGTCCTGTGCTTCCCAGTACTCATGTACGCAGCGGGACTCACATCCACTACGCATATACTGGGAAACCTCCTCTTTTTAGTGCATGACTTCGTATCTCAGCCGATGTAGAGTTTTGACAGCTTGTTGTTGTGGGTGGTAGACCACTCTTTATGTATTTCTACCGCAGTACATAGAATAAGAGTTTTTATAACAATTAAAATAATGAACAATAAATTGGTCTTAACTCAGGAGTTCCGAGGTTGGCTTGAAGAAAAATAAAGATTTCTTACTGTGAGCTCATGTTTTTGTGCGGGGTCTATTATTCCCCGTCACGACTCCCCCCTGACAAGACTCGAACCTCTGAGTCGAGTACCAGGCAGGCCCTTCACTTTTGTGTCCTTCGAAACAAAATTAAACAACAACAAAAATTCATGTTGAAACTGGTCAATTTCCAACCTCGGGTTCCAAACATCATCATTTACCGGTGTGTCAATAACAAATAATGAAACAAGAAATTTAAACCTCATTTAACGTATGATACCAAAGTACCCGAATAATTGCTTTGAGGACTCGCTTCGAATCAATCATTTACATTATCGATCAGACTAGTGTGGTGTCTCTCATCCACTACCACCTTACTTAATTCTAATAGCTAACTTAACTTATCCGTTTTACTAATCTTAAGAATTTTTAATTTCCTGAAACGAACGTGCCAACTTAATCATACTTATTAAATAATCACTAACTCGCGATTCATTTATTAAAGTTAAACCTACTACACTTCTATGATAAACCCATGATGAACTAATTTATTACTAATCATGAAAAATAATAATGCAGAGGATTCCAAAAGTTTAATCTTTATTGGTGGGTAAACAACCCCCCTACAGGGCACACAATGCTTCTATTCGCGTTGTGGCTCGTTCCAGCGGGGCACTGGTTCCACCTGTGCTCCCGACTGCCGCACATTTTGCACATTTGGTGCATCGATCCCTTTCGATGATGAATTTCGAAACTATATTCTAGGAGATCCAACGCCCAGCGCGCCAATCTGCCGATTGGATTTTTGAGGTTGTACAACCATCGGAGGCTACTGTGGTCGGTCACTACGGAAATATGATACCCCTCGAGATAGTACCTAAACTTTCTTATAGCCCATACCACGGCCAGGCACTCTTTCTCGATTGGCGAGTAGTTCCGCTCCGCCTTGACATTACGCGACTGGCGTATGCGATCACACGCTCTTGCTTGTCCTGGATCTGGGTGATAACCACACCCTAACCAAAGTCACTAGCGTCCTTCTGAACGTTGAATGGTAGGCTGAAGTCAGCGTATGCCAATACAGGCGATGTTACCAAGGCCGTCCTCAGAGTCTGGAAAGCCTCTTCTTGCTCGTTCTTCCAAGAAAAATTATAATTTTTCTTGGTTAGCCGAGTGAGTGGCTCACAGATTCGAGTGTAGTCCTTGATAAATCGCCGGTACCACGACGTAGTCCCTACGAATCTTCTGACTTGCTTAACGTTTCTGGGTCGAGGGTATTCAAGTATGGGGCGGACCTTGTCATCGTCTACCAACAACCGATCTTTATTTACCTTGAATCCCAGAAATTTGACTTCAGTTTGACAGAACTTGCACTTGTCTGGGCTGAGCGTTAAACCTGCTTCATTCAAGCGTGTAATGGTCCGCTCTAACCAGTACAAGTGCTTATCAAAGGTTTCAGCTACGACGATTACGTCGTCCAGATAAGCAAATACGTGTGGTCTCATATCCGGAGTGATGACTTTGTCCATCAACCGTTGAAAGGTTGCTGGAGCCCCCGTGAGACCAAAGGACATGCGTTTGAATTAATAAAGCCCTTTTCCTGGAATAGTAAAAACCGTGATAGGCTTACTATTTTCAATTAGAGGGATTTGGTGATAAGCCTTGTTCAGGTCTAGGGTTGAGATGTATCGAGCGGAATTTAAACGGTCCAAGATTTCCGCCATGAACGGACTCGGATACGCATCTTTCTTCGACATCTCATTAACCCGTCGAATCAATATACACATATATATTGATCAATACACTGGCGGTAATTAACGTCTGGTTTGCGGACCATTACCACCAGACTGCACCATTGACTATTTGAGGGCTCAATCAAATTCATGTCGATCATATGTTCGACAAATTTCACAGCTCTTAACTCATCGATTTTTGGCTTTATTATAATCGTCAAAAACTGGTCCAACATAACTTTTTCCGCTTCTTCCAGCAATGCAGTGCCTTTGCAAGTATCCGGATCGTCCTCGCCCGCGGGACCAAACGCAAATTTTATGATTGGCTCGTCAGCCAACCACAACTGCCTATCATGCAAACTGAGAACAAAACCGAACTTTTCGGCAAAATAAATCAATACCGCGCCTGCCCTTGACCGATCAATCTTATAACCACTCGAACCGAGTATCTGTAACCCTACTGATCCCAGATACGTTCTCGATAAACCTGTGTGATTGAGTTGGAAATTAGTTCCCAACTTCCATTGAGTGATTGAGGGTGGGGAGGTCTTCCTCCCTGATTCAAGAGATGAAATGGATTGATTGAAGTTCACTTCAATTTAAGTTTCTGATTTTAATATTTGCTATTGGTCTGTGGACTGGGTTTATTAAAACTAACTTTTGGTTTCCCGCCATTAACCGAGCTAGACTCATCATGTGACGAGACCCTGGGACCTAATTTGTCTAACAACTTCACCAATACATTCACTAAGGACTCAAGAGAGGAGCTCGCCTCTCTCGATGTATAATCGCTGGTATTTCTACCAGCTGAGCGAGAGATTTTAGAAATTTTGGCATAAGCCAATTCAGGGAAGAACGAATCTTCCGGACTTGGAGGTGAACACTCCCCTTTATCTAAATTTGCTGTTCTTTCTACTTCTACAGCAAGCAGCGTTAACTGATTATAATCAGAAAATTCGAAGCGGCGAATAGACCTTTGAAGATCAGGTCTCAGATTACGGTGGGCGCGGTCCATCCGCTCTTTCACGGTAACCGGCCTCTGCAATTTTAGGAATAAACCCTGAAAACATGTTAGAAAATCAGTAGTCCTTTCGTCGCGACCCTGATAACGAGTGACGACTTGTTTTTCAAGATGCCACTGATAATTAATGTCTCCATACATCATTAGAAAGGCCGTTTTGAAATGCTGCCAAGTAAGCCAGGCATTACAATTATACCGAAACCATTGCAGGGGTAACTTCTCTAGAATAAATGGAATCCCAATAATTAG
Source organism: Belonocnema kinseyi (assembly GCF_010883055.1). NCBI lineage: Eukaryota > Metazoa > Arthropoda > Insecta > Hymenoptera > Cynipidae > Belonocnema > Belonocnema kinseyi. The sequence continues at coordinate 146,885,350 of NC_046661.1, read as the reverse complement.
TTTCACATCCGTAAGGCCCGAAATTGAACGCCCCTCCTCAACCCTTTTTAAAAAGTTTTCGGCACTCGTATCCTTGTCCCCACTTAACGTGACTCCCCAATTCTTGACAATAATATAAGCTGTTCTATAATGCGCCCTATTTTGGGAGTACTGAGTGGGAGGGGGCCTAGCCCCTCCTGACTGAAAGGGCTGTCCGAAAATGGTCGAATAGGGTGGTAAGGCGGAGTAAGACCTCTCAATTGTGGCCGGCTGAAGGAAGGGGTTATATCGCTACGGTCCAGCTGCACTAAAGGTTGTACTATGGACCGGATAGGTCTGATTTAACCCTGAACCGGATTGAACGGTATTCTGACTGCTTTGAGTTCGGATTGGCTCAAATCCCGAGGATGGCGCGACTGGACTGCCCTCCCATCCTCTAGTTGGATTGAAAAGGGTGTGGTATGTGTTAGGTCGAAAATTCAAAACATTATTGGCTATTTAGGACAAGTTTGCGTTGTCATAGTGCACATAAGAAGAAGTGGGGAGCATTGGTACGCCGCCGTAGTGTCTAGGAATGTATTCGGCGTCTCAGATCCCACTATAGCCCAATCGGCTCGATTCCGTATAACTGATCACTGTCATCACCGGCCGTGTATAACAGAACACGGAGGACGTACTAGTCATGGACGTATGAACGCTAATAGCCCCGGAAGATGGCGGAAAAAGGTGTGACTCTAAAGGCCCCCAGCTAACTTGTCTCCTTGAGTCAGTCGCTCGAGATTTAAATAATTTCCGAGCGGCTCCTAAACATTCCTCGTCAGGGTCAGCCTCACTACCAATGCGCGGCCCTACTTCTCCCCGCGAAGTAAGACTTGCCCCACTTTTTCCTCAGTTGCCCCCCGAAGTTCAGCTGAGCGATCCATTTTGCCCAAATTCAATAAAGATTCGTAGTCCGAATGTTGGGGCACCCCTGGTACCGAATTTGTCCTTCTTAGGGACCGTAGGGCCCGAACCCGTAATACGTGCAAAGATCCCGATATGTCCTCCCCTCTATCGCTCAAGTGTCGTATGAGGTCATCCTCCGACATGGATAACACGTAGGGTGGGATCTCAACATCCCGTTCGTCCGACATTTTGATTTAAATGGGGGGATCAAATGTACAAAGAAATTCAAAATTATTTCAATAAATCACAGGTAATCAATTTTACATAAACATAAGGACAATCAATTCAAGTAACAATATCATGCACACGGTTCCCTATTATTCCATTCAATTTATAATTTTATAATTATAACTACAATATAAAAAGAAAAATCTCAATCAAAATTATCCTGGCGGGATACTCAAATCCAGGTAATTTTTAAGTTCTGAAGCTTGAAGTGACTTGAGTCGATCAATGATCACTATCCCCACAATAGCCTCAATTCATCGGTGACTCATTGTTCGGGTTGAATTGAAGTTATCTTAGTGGCTAACAACAAACCTGTTGTTATTCGTTCGCTAATCATTGAGACATCAAAAAGGATGAACGACAATTGGCATAGACACCATAATTCTCATGACTGATTTCAATTTTCATTAATTAAAAAAAAAATTTAACAAGTAAGCTCGACTTTTACTTCATCTTGTTTATCCCTGAATCTTCATAAAAGATAAACAAATAATTCACATGTCTGGCTAATTTTATAAATTTTCAAATTCAGTTATTTTGTCCCCCCTTCATGGGGTTTTTACATAACAGTCCCATCAACCATTTATTTATCAGGAAATAAATCAAAATTAAGTGTAGCTTATCTACCACTTTACTTTAATTTAACTGAATTTAATTCACTGTTTTCATTTAATTTTAATTTAATCCAATTTTTAGTTGATTTTATGTATCACTATTATGATTTTATTTCACCTTGACTTCAATTTTATTGGATCTAAATATTTACTAATTTAAATCTTTTTTGCTTGAGTTCGAATTTAAATTCTAAATTTTAAGAAATTCTACCAGTTTACAAGGTCTGATTTCAATTTCCAATTGATTTGGTCGGTTTGCTTACCAACCTCCAACACTATCTTCAATTCAGCATCTGGTGACTCATATTCCCTTATTTCACTAAGTCACTTCAAATTTCAGTCAAATTGTTTGATTGTATTATTTTAAAATTTTGCCTATCTCAGTTCTTAACATTCATAAGAACATTTTGGGTTTTTGTTTGTTAATCCTTGAAACTTCAAAAAGGATGAACAAACAAATTGATTCCCAACCGATAATTCTAATTAAATCAGAATTAAGTTCTCTTTATTCAACTTCATTCTAATTTCTCAGTTTGTTATCATTCTTATTTTCTTGCTTGTTATCGTGATTTTAATTCAAAGTATCTAAGATTTATTTTAATTTTGACCTTGGTCGGCTGGATTTGTAAACACTTTGAACTTTTATTTACTTAGCTAGTCGAGTGCTGACTCACCAGCCATTGTTCTGGCGACAACAACAACTTTCACCTAATGATTGGAACTCTCATCGTTCCAATTTAATTATTCTAAAAAAAAAACTTTTTATTATTTTAAAATTCTATTCTGTTTTATATTTTATTCGTAATTATAACTTTAGATTTTAACTAATTTCAATTTTTCCTTTCATTCTAACCTCTCTTCCGCGTCACTGGAGCTCCTTAGTCGAGTGCCATTTATGACTGGCTTTTGCCAATTATTAAATTTTCTTTATTCTGATTTTACTTCTTAGTTTGGACTCGTAACTGAGTCCAACTCTTTGCCAGAAGGGCACCAGGTAGTTTTCCCCAAACCACCAAAAAAAATTAACCTCTACATTAATTCATCATTGTATTGCTCCGACCGTTCAACGAGAGGGGTATATGTAAGGAGAGGTATAGGTCACTACGTAAAGGAAAATATTATACATGATTGGGGAACTGAATTTATAGTTGATTTACAACAAAAACATTCAAGCTTGGCTCTGACCGTCAAAAATAATGTTGAGGTCTCGCTAGCAGCTCAGAGTAACGAATGCCAGCTGAGACAGGCTCTCCGCTCACCTCAAGCGTGAGTCGGAGCGCCCCTAGTATCTTGAGATTATACTAAAATTGGTGGAGAGAGAGGGACCGAGAGGGAGTGCGACAGCCGCCAGTTGGCTTCCTAGCAGCATGGTGGCGCGACGTCGCTACATAAAATTTTTATTTAACGCTCGTCGCGTTTTATTGCTGCTGTTCCAGGGGGTGCGCCGAATTAAGTCAGCGCGTCGAGTCTCCGCCGCTGATTGGTCCTGTGTTTCCCAGTACTCTTGTACGCAGCGGGACTCACATCCACTGCGCATATACTGGGAAACCTCCTCTTGTTAGTGCATGACTTCGCATCTCAGCCGATGTAGAGTTTTGACAGCTTGTTGTTGTGGGTTCTAGACCACTCGTTATATATTTCCACCGCAGTACATATAATATGAGTTTCTATAACAATTAAAATAATTAGCAATAAATTGGTTTTTGAATCTGGAGTTCCGAGATTGGCTTGAAGAAAAATAAAGATTCCTCACTGTGATCTCATTTCCCCAGTAATTTTGACAGATTAGTATTCCTTTAATGTTTATTTTATTATTTTTTTGTGC
>NC_046661.1:146880407-146881659 GCF_010883055.1 Belonocnema kinseyi | reverse complement strand
GACGGCAAGCATGTTCGTTGCAGATACTTTGTTTCTCGCCGACAGTTCGGAAGACCAAATCTGTCAGATGAGACGTTTGTATCTGCTTCGGAGAGTATCCTTCATAGATGTCACATCCTGAATGCAGCTCTGTGGCACGCCCAGGTATGTATAAGTCTCCCCAGCGCAAAGGTGTCGTATGGCGCTTCTATCAACGAGCGCAGGATCTTCAGGGATGCCATTAAGTTTTCCTCGCTTCAAATAAACCTTGGCGCATTTGTCTAACCCAAATTCCATTCCGATTTCCTTAGTATATCGTTCAACAATCCCCAGAGCTAGATGCAGTTGCTCTCTGTTGCAAATGGAAGAGACCCTCTTCTTAAAATGGTCAGGAATCACGAAGAAGTGGGCAAAGGAGCATTTCTGTACAAAGCAGCGGATGAGGCTGCTGAAACACTTGGACTTGACTTCAGTATTAGGGGTGAGCAGAATGCATCAAATCTTATCTATCTCGAGTACTCACTTCTGAAAGCCCGGATTAAGAAAGCACAAGAGAAATACTTTCGTGAACAGCTCCTCGATAAGAGGATGCACGGTATCTTCCAGAGAAATGTGAAGGATCAGTCAATGTCTTGTGAGCTAACGTTTGCTTTCCTTAAATCGCCCAGATTGAAGTGTGGTACAGAGGGTTTCATTTTTGCATGCCAAGACGGTGCCATTTCCACCTTAACATACCGTCGCCACATTTTGAGCCAAGACATTCCTGATGATAGCTGCAGGGCGTGCCATGCACACCCCCAACATTTAGCTCACATACTATCTAGTTGCCCAACCCACGCGGGAACGACCTACATTCAAAGGCGCAATGCGGCACCAGCTGATAAAAACATCATAGCCAAGGAGAATGAAAGAAAGAGAGGTATCGAGGCCTTATAAGGAAGTTGCAACGATTGTACCCGGAATATTCTGTTAAACTGATCGTCCTTATCATCGGCGCTCTTGGAGGTGTCAAGCTTTCACTTGCTAATGGCCTAAAAAGCATCCCTGCGTGTCAACAATATGCTAGAACACTTGCGGGAAAAATGCAGAAGGCGGTTGTCCTTGGGTCACTCCGTGTTCTTAGGGTGCACGATGCTTTTGCTGGATCGTCAAATTGATTTCTTTACAGACGGTAACCACCTATCTCACGGTTGTGAGACGTGGTTGTGGCTGATATTTTACCGCGATTTCGCTGGAAGCGGGTGCAATTTTTCAGATTAGCACCCGCTCCCGG
>NC_046661.1:146868376-146880307 GCF_010883055.1 Belonocnema kinseyi | reverse complement strand
TTTAAATTCTTAAACATAAAGAAAGCTGATTAAAATTTGTCTTTTTTTTCGATATATCTGAAATTTCCATCAACCTTTTTGCATTTTCTCAAAAAATCTATAAAAATTCGAGTGGATTGAGAAAACTAGTTAAATATAGTCTTCTCATATTATTTTTGTGTACTAATCATTAACCTGGAAAAATTAAACTATTTGAGAATATTTTATTACAATCTTATTTTTCTCAAGTTCATATCTTCATGAAATTAATATCTTTTTACACATAAATTTCAAAGGGATTGTTTTTAACGTGAATAAAATTATGTAAAATACATGTATTTGGTAAATAATAATTTTTTTTCATTGAGAGGCAGTAGCTTGTAAATACCACATCCACTGCGCATATACTGGGAAACCTCCTCTTGTTTGTGCATGACTTCGCATCTCAGCCGATGTAGAGTTTGGACAGCTTGCTGTTGTGGGTTCTAGACCACTCGTTATATATTTCCACCGCAGTACATATAATATGAGTTTTTATAACAATTAAAATAATTAACAATAAATTGGTTTTTGAATCTGGAGTTCCAGATACCAGTTCCAGGATATTATTTTTTTTAATAAATATGAAAATGGTACCAGAGTTTCTGTTCTAATATAAATCAAAAAATTTCCAAATTTTTCCTGATTGAAACACTTGTTCATGAACATTGAAAAAAAAAATTTTCTCAATTGAAAAATTAAAAATGATCTGCAGATTAAAGCACGAAAAATCGAGCTTTTAAATTAAAAGCTAATTTGAAGCTTAGAAATTCTTTAAATCAGAGATGGTTGATTCAAAGCCTTAATAATTTACATTTTCAAACCGGAAACTTTTAAGTTCTTTATTTAAATCGTGGATAAATACAGGGTTTGTCCGGAAAGTAATAGAACTGAGTTGATTTAAAAAAATTTATTGAGCCATTCGTTACAATTCTTTAAAAAATTTCAAAATAGGCTCCTTCTGCGTCGATGAAGCGCTGCCAGCTCGATTTCCAAGCATTGAAGGCGTCACAATCGTCTCAAAATAATTGCCTTTCATCGGCCTTTTCAGGCGAGGAAACAAAAAAAAGTCTGGGGTGGGGCCACATCTGGGCTGTAGGGCGGTTGCGGAAGAGTTGGGATGCCGGCCTTGGTCAGGTAGCTGTTCAAAAGAAAGGCGGTGTGAGCCGGGGCGTTGTCCTGGTGCAACTTCCAGTCGGCTGCGATGGCTTGTCGGACCCGATTTACCCGTCGTTTGAGTCTCTTGAGCACTTGCACGTAAAACTTGGCGTTGACGCTTTGTCCAGGAGGAACAAATTCATGGTGGACGATGCCTTGGATGTCAAAAAAGACAATGAGCATCGTTTTCACTTTGGATTTGTTCATTCTTCCCTTTTTTGGGCGAGGAGATGCCGGCGTGTGCCAATCGGAAGATTGGCTCTTTGTCTCGGGATCATACTCAAAGATCCACGACTCGTCACCTGTGATTACGTTATTCAAAAATTGGGGGTCACTTTCACACATGTTCAAATTTTCTTGGCACACTTCCACTCGCCGCAATTTCTGGTCATCAGTGAGCACTTTTGGGACCATCTTCGCGCACACGTTGCGCATGTTCAAATGCTCCGTCACAATGTCATGAACCACAGATTTTGATAAATTTAACATCTGGGCAATTAACCGAATACTCAGTCGACGGTCTGAGTTCAAAACTTCGCGCACACGAGTCACATTGTCGGTGTTTATCGAAGTCGAAAATCTTCCAGCACGGTCTTCATCGGCGACCTCTTCCCGGCCCTTCAAAAAGGCCTGTTGTCACCAAAACACACCACTTCTTGCGTGAAAATGCTTGTCCTGACTCTCCAAGTGCTCGGAGACAACTGATCAGCCGCACGTTCGTTAACTAGGAACGCCCTCTACCAAATCCAGTCAGTGCGCGCACGCTTCGAAGCACAGGCGCGGCGGAAGAAAATCTGTCCTATTACTTTCCGGACAAACCCTGTATTCATTGGCTCGCAGTCAAAGAAATGGTTTTTTGTTCCAAAGAAAATTCTTCTGTGTTTTAAAATAAATTTGTTTATTTCAAAGTTTGTTCAGAATCTTTTTGTGTTAGAAAAATTAAAATTTGACGTATTAAGTTTGTATTTAATTGAACACTTTAGAATACTTAGAGTTGAATTATTAAAGAATGAAAAGAAACACGCTTCCCAGTTTCATTTGGTTTTGAAACATGATAAAAAACTAATATCACGTTATTTTAAAGTAATCCTAATTTTTTTCTGTGATATGAGTTGCTCAAAATATGTTTGATACTTTGTTGCAAGTGGTTAAAAATAGAATGATTCGGATTTAAAATGTTATCCATGTTTAAAGAAGATAATTTTATTTGGAACGCATCTATCACACACAAACGAAAATGTTATTGTTTCTAAATAAAACAAATTAGAACATCTGCCTTGATATAGGTGATAAAATTTATTTACTTGATAAAAAGATTTGGGTTTTCAAATATTAACAAATGAACATAAATTTAGAAATCTTTGAATAATTGTAGAACTTTTAAGAAAATAAATTTTGTTTGAAGATTCTGAATTTAAATTAAAATTCTTTTTCACATTAGCATATTCATTTTTGAAGAAATTTGAAAAATATTCTGAAACATTTCAGAATATTGCAAGAATTACAGAAATCAAAAATGAAATATTTTAAGCTAATTCTTTTAAAGAAATGTAAAAGTTTTTGAAAAATTTACGAAAAAATTTCAAATTTAAAAAGATTTCCAGAAATTGAAAAAATGTTCATTTCTAAAGATTTTAAATGAAAAATTTAGAAGCTTAATAAAAATTTTGAAAGATCGTTAGAAAGTTACATTTTTAATATCCTAAGGAAAATTGAAAATAATTTTTATTTGATAATATTAATTTTAAGATAACATTTAAAAAGATTTTTTGAATCACCGAAAAATATGTGAAGGTTTAAATCTAAAAGTAACTATAGTGACCTGTTCATAATTTTTCGAAATTCGCTAATGAGACAAATAGCTCGGAAATAGCTCGGAAACATATACAGGGTTGTAATTATTAATGTTCAAAAACGCTTTAGAAATTAAAACCATAAACATTCGGTAAGTCAAGGAAAACAGACCGGCATGCATTTGACTCATTACACATAACCACAAACCTCCCTAACCCTGCAAGACAAGAGGGACTCGGTGTACCTTATGTTTTTGAGGTCGCTAGATCCGAATCCGGTGTCCGCTTGAAGCCGTCAAGTCAGGATCAAGATAAGTTCAAGGTCAAACCTAAAAAGTTCATCGCTAACCAACTAAATTAGGGTACCGATAGGTTTAAATGGTCGCTGAATACGAATCCGGGTGTTTTCACACCATAAGGTCACAAAAAGGTCTGTTCAAGGTCAAAAATAAAGACTCCGTCGTTAGCGCACTAGACCAGGTACATATAGGTTTTTGGGGTCGCTAAAATTGAATTCGGTGGCTGTTCAATCTAATTATGCCACGATCAAGGTCAATTCAAGGTTAAACTTACGATATCCCGAACCCGCTAACTCCAAACCCACTCCTTTAAACAGAGAATACTTAAGATTAAAAACTTCGAGCCTATAACCCCCAGGCCCAAAAACTCAAAATCCACAAACCTCAAGTCTACAAACGCTGAGCCTAAAAGTCCCAAGCCCAGAAACACCACTTTCACAAACCCGAAGTCCACAAAACCCTAAGCCTATAAATCCCGATTCCACTAATCCCAAGCTTAGAAACACCATATTCACACGCCCCAAGCCCACAAATTTGAAGCCAACAAACCCCAATCCTACAAACCCCAAGCCCACAAACGCTAAGTCTACATTTCCCAAGCCCACACAAATCCACGGCCTAGAAAAACCATGCTTACACACTGCAAGCCCACACAAATCCCAAGCCTAGAAGCATCATGCTCACACACCTGAAGCTCACAAATTTAAATCATACACATCCCAAACCTACAAACATAAAACCAACACACCCTAAGCCCACAAACTCTGAGCCTACAAGCCCCATCCAACACACCCTAAGTCCAGAAACCCTTATTCTGCTATTCCAAATTCCACCAAGCCAAAGCCTTGAAAACGGCTTAGAAACACCATGCTCACACACTTCAAGCCCAGACAAAGCCCAAGCCTACAAACATCATCCTCACACACCCAAAGTCCACAAATTTAAAGCATACACATCCCAAACCTACAAACTTAAAGCCCACACACCCTAAGCCCACAAACTCTGAGTCTACAAACCCCATGCCACACACCCGAAGTCCAGAAACCCTTAGTCTGCTATTCCAAATTCCACCAAGCCAAAACCCTGAATCCCTCAGTTATAAACCTAAAATCATTTAGTTACCGTACTGGGAGTTTGGAGTTTGTAGGTGTGCAGATTGTGGGTTGTGAAATTGGGGTGTCGATTCGGGTTGGCAAATTTGGTATTATGAGTTTGTAAACTTAAGGTTTGTAGGCTTGAGGTGTGTGGGCTTGGGATATGTAGAATTAGGCTTTGTGGACTTGGGGTGTGTGGGCTTCAGATGTGTAGGCTTACAGTTTGTGTACTTAGGGTTTTCGGGCTTAGGGGTTCTAGGCTCGAAGTTTGTGGTCTTAATTATTTTGTTCTTAAGGTTCTGGGTTTGGAGTTTGCGGGTTTGGGATATCGTAGGTTTGACCTTGAATTGGCCCTGACCCTGACCTAATTAGATTAAACGGACACCGAATTCAAATTAGGCAAACATTAAAACCTATAAGTACCCTGACTTAGTTGGTTAGCGATTAATTTGGTAGCTTTGACCTTGAGCCTGACCTGATGGCGTCAAGCGGACACCGGATTCGGATTCAGTGACCTCAGAAACATAAGGTACACCGAGTTCCTCTTGTTTTTCAAGGTTATGGGGGTTTGAAAATGTATTTTTCTAAATAATAAAAAAAGTAAATATTAAAAAATTAGAAATAATTTTTCAGAACTAAGGAGCAATAAATACCTAACAGGCTTATTATAAGCAATTTTAATTGAAAAAAGACAACACTTTGTTGTGTTTGTTAAATATAATTGATTATGAAAAAGCTACATATTATGATTGATTTAAAACAATGATAAATAATACTTGCTGACAATATCTGTTATTTTAGTGAATTTTTTCAGATATTTTGTTTCAAATCAAACCGCGAAATATTTTTTCTCGCAAACAAATGTTAATATTTTTTATTTTTCATATATTGTTGCAATAAAACATTATAGAAAATTTTCAGATTATTTTGGTTTAAACTTTTCTCTTTTCACTTTATTTTTTTGTGTCATGTCACAATTAAATAGCTTGTGTGTTTTGTATAAAAATTTAATTTTTAATTTTAGTTTTAACGTCGTTTTTTTCTCTTTTTTCTCTTTCTTTAAATGTTTCTTTTTGCGAACGAAACAAAAACTACGTGTCCTATAAAAAACTGATTAATAGCAAAATTGTAGATATTTTTCCGTTGCACAAGTTTTCTTGATTCATGGTTTTTCGTATTTTTTATATTTTAACTGTAAAATGATAATTTTAGTTGAAAACTTTTTTTCCTTAAAACTGAACTATTTTGTTAAATAAAAAAAGAAATTTTATCAAACGAAAATTTAACTATCTTATATTTGATTAGAAATTAATCTTCATTTAAAATTTCAACCACTATTTGGTTGAAAATTTATGTATTTTGTCAAAAACTAATGTCTTTTGGTAGAAATTTAATCTTTTTCGTTCAAAATTCATTGCTTGGGTTGGAAAACTAGTTCTTTTTATCTAAAATTAAATTTTTTAACTAAAACTACATTATTTCATGTTGGTTTGAACATCAGTCTCCTGAAATTTCAAAATATTAATATTTTGTTGAAAATTTATTTTATTTGCTTAAAAACTAATTTTTCAACTGAAAATTAAGATATTCTACTTTTTGCTGTAGAATTATCTATTTAAATCAAAAATTTTTCCAAGTTTTTGAACATTTGTCTTTTGATGATGAAAAACTAATTTTTGTTGCTGAATACTTATTGATTCGGTTGAAAATTACTTTTTTTTGGAGCTTAAATAATTTCTTACACTAAAAATTTAACTTAATGATTTATTTTATTTATACCTGTTAAGTACAATAAATTATTTATTTATTTAGCTCGTTTTAAAATTCTTATATACTCTTGTTATTTAAAAAAATTTTATTCTCGAATTTTCAATTGTTTACGCTTTTAATATTGGAAAATCAAAAGCAAGGGAGGTAAATGTGCAGTTTATGTGTCGTAAATTCACATATGTTCACATACTTTCCAAAAATGATTATTAGTTTAATAAGCAGTTACTAAATAATAATATTTAATAAAATGAATAAATCAAATAGGTGAATATATTTTCTTTTAAAAAATGGAATTTTTTTTAATAAGTTGTAACTTTTGTTTTAATTCTCATGCTTATTTTGTATGTTTTTTATTGTTTTGAATAATTTTCAAAAAATGTTCCCCTCTTTTGAAGAATTTTTATCTTTTTCCCCAATTTTAAAAAAACATTCCATATTTTGATTTCCTTAATTAAATATTAACTTAATTAATGGAACCCATTCAAAATTCCAAATATTTTTTTTCTGAAAATTTCGCTTTGTTATCAGAAAATTAATCTTTTTGGTTTCGATAAATTTTCAACTCAAAATATGAATTTTGGACAAGAAAGCGGTTCAGCTTAAATTTTTTAATAAAATACCTAAATTCTCGAGCAAAGGCGATTAATTTTTAATAAAAAAGTTGCATTTTTATTCAAGAAATATGGAATTTGTACTAAAAGAGATGAATTTTTCAATCAAAAATATAAAGTTTTTTTTTTAATTTCGTGCAAAAAGATCTCAGTTTGACGCAAATCATCATTTTAAGAATTATCTCATTTTTCGCGAATCAATGTTGCATTTTTTCTGCCCATTAATATTGAAAAACCTTTTTCAAGATTTTTGCTCTAATCGTACGTAATTTAAGTACAGTCCTTAAACTGACTTTTTTTGTAGATTTTTTATGTTTGAGATTATTCTCTTGAAATTAATATTATCAAATACATATAATTTTAAAATTTCCTTATATCTTAAAAAAATTAATTTTTTTATAAATTTTTCAAGCTTCTTCAAAAGCTTCTTAATTTTTCATTCAAAATATTTTAAAATCTGCATTTGTTAATTTTTTCAAGTTTCGAATTATTTTCTAAATGCAAGAATTAATATTTTAAATCATTATATTTACGTTTATTACAATTTAATACATATCAAATTTAATGACTCAAACAAGTCAAAAATCAAATTTAGGTACATAAATCATGAATAATAACTTGAAATTATTATTTATTTCTTTTTAATAACGTTTAAAATAGTTGTAAATTAAAATAAATTAATTTTTAATGAATGAAAAAATTGTGAACTAACGCGAAATTCAAATTTGTATTTATTCAGATACTCTTTCAAGGTCTTTGAAAACCCTAGATTACTTATTCTTCATTCTTAAAACATATTTATTAAGAACTTTTTAAAAATTTTAGATTTTTCATTGCATAACTGATTTCTTTTAGATTTTCAAATAAGAAATTATACTGAAAGTAACGGAAATAAATTGTAGAATGTAAGACATAATATATAGGGTGTCACAAAAGTAACAGAACAGGCCTCTACTTTCTTAACTGAGCTATTTTCCACAAGATAGATAAACGTTTATTTTTCGGCCTGCTGGCCTTAAAAAATTGACTTGCTTACACTTCCATCTTTTACAGAATTTTCTTACAACTATGTTTTACAAATTACCATTCAACCACACCTTATAACTAATTCGCCTGCTTCTCTAACCTGACCTTCCTCGCTGCACCTCGCCTCGCCTCGCACAAATATCGCTCTTTTGTCGCTATGCCTCGCACTACCAGCCTCTGTCTCCGCGGCTAACACCTAACACTTAACTACTATTTATAATATTTACATTTTCCTTACATCTACTGCCTTTTTGTCCCCCCTTTCATGCAACAATACCTCCATGCTTATCTCACTCCTTTCCACCTCTTAACACTTCTCCAACCATTGCTCAACTTTTGCATCCCCTTTCCCGCACAGTTCACACATTCTCTTATCTCTAGAAAGCCAGAAACTTTTATAACCCTCCATGCAACCGCATCTCATTCTCGTTATAAGTCCCTGACTACCTTGCTCTTCTTTCTCATACAAATATTGCGCTCTCTCCCTTGGCATAATCCACACATAGTTCCTGTTAAACCTTGACTCTATTATCCTCTCTTCTCCTTCTGCCTTCTGTTTCTTCATGTCATTCTTTTGAACCAACTCATATACCTTCTTTCCTTCCTCGTACAACCTGCTAACTTCTTCCATCTGCAATCCATTTGTTCTAAAATACCTTTCCCCTTCCACCTCCATCTTTGCACCACTACTTCTGTTCTCCTTCTCGCAACAATACTCCCTAACCAATTTACTTCCCCTCTCTACCAAAAATTTCTCCTCATGTTTACACGCTCGACTCATTGTTATAATCCTTAACTTGTTCTTTCTGTCTCCCTCCTGACAAAATAGCATATTTACCATCCAACCGCACACCTTCACTCCGTAAAATAAGACACTCATCACTAGCGAATCAAACAATTTCATTCTCCTTACAAAATCATCTGCGAACAACCTCTCCCCCAGCTCCCATACCTGCCTGATCACCACATTTTCCCTTCTCAGCCTCTCCTTTATATGACCATCCACTCCTTTATTCCTCCGAAACAGGAAGCCTAGGTACACATACTCTTTCACCTCCTGTACCGCTTTTCCCTTCCACTTCCACTCCCCTCCCCAATCTCTTCTACCTCCTTTCCTGAACAACATAACCTTCGACTTGTCCGCATTTAACTCTAACCTATTTTTATCCAAGTATCTTCTCAACCTCTTCATCATCTCCTGTGTTCTATATAACAGTTGTTACAAGATAGAGACAAAACTGTTCTAGGACAAGAAGCTAACAGCGTTCTAAAACACTGTGACAAAATTGTGACTGAACTGTCCTAGAGCTAAAAGGTGACAGTGTTCTAGAACACTGTGACAATATTGTGAAAGAGCTATTCTCGTACTATGTGGCAGCACTGTTCGGTAACAGTTGCTATAGTATTGCACCAGAACAAACTGATCACAGACGCTCTATAATATTTGCTTCACGTTTATTTTAGAACTGTGCCGCAACAGTGTTATATCTAAGTTCTAGAACCCTGTTATAAATGTGTTCTAGAACAAATTAGGAAAAAAGATTAGTTCGCTAACACTATGGTCGAGCGGGCCCTTGCGAATATCCTTAATGTTGATATATCGAACGTATAATTTTTGTTAGTCGGGACTAACAAAACTGTAATAGAATTGTTATGGAACTGTCACAGCGTTCTAGATCTTTTAAAGGCTTATTATACGAAATTTGTAATTGAGTTATAGAATTGTTCTAGAAATGTTACAGATCGGTTGTCACAGCGTTCTAGAACTGTTAAGGAATTGTTCTAGCGTATGGGGGATGACATAGTTACTCGCATGCTCGTAATCTGTTACTAACCTGTTCTAGAAGATTTCTTTTATGTTATAGAACATTTACAGATCTATTCTATAACCTTGTTTTCTGGGATGTCATCTGCAAATGCGAGTGACCATGCCCTGACACCTCCTACCCTAACTACTCCTACCACTCCGTCCGCTAGCTTACTTTCCATATCCGCGATCAAAGTTGCAAAACTCGATGGGCTAAGCGGGCACCCTTGCCTCAACCCCCTATCCATCCAGAACTCTTCAGAGATTCTCTCCCCTCCTCTCACCCTATCTTTCGTCTCCTCATATACTTCCCTTACCCTCTCGATCAAGCCCTTCTTCAGTCCCCTCTCTTCCATTTCATCTCACAACCTTCCCCTATCCACCAAAGGGAATGCGCTCTTTAGATCTACAAAAAACGCATACACTTTCGCACCCTTTTTGGTTAGTTCTCTATCCAACACATGTTGCAAAACGTGAATATTGTTAATGTTACTCCTTCTCTCTCTAAAGACCGCCTGCGTCTCCGGCAATATTCCTTTCCCCTGAACATCCTTGCGAAGCCTATCTGCTAACACCATCGCGTGTATTTTGTACGCAGTATTCATGAGCGTAATTCCTCTATAATTTTCCTGTTTCTCCCTATCCCCTTTTTATACAGTAGTACAATAAAACTCTTCACCCCGCCCTCTTGGGAATTCCTCCCCCCTCCATACTTTTTTCACTACCCCCTTTAGCCTCTGCCTTACCTCTTAGATGCCAAACAGCCACGATTCGTTCTCTACCCCGTCCATCCCTCCTGTCTTAGATTTTTCCAACTTTCCTATCTGCTTCTCTATCTCCTTGTCGTTCAGCTCCTTTCTATCTACCTCTCTCTTTCTTCTAATCCCGTATTTCTCTTTCGTGTATCTGACCCCTGAAATGAATGAATAAAAAATTTCCTCCAATCGTCGCTCCCTATCTTCTCACTTTTCCCCACCCTACGTTTCCTAAACCTATTAAGTATCTTCCACAGGTCCCCTCATGTCTTAACACTTCTCAACTCCTCTTCCACCTCTTTTTCTTTTTCCCGCACTGCCTTCTTACACATCGCCCTAAATTCCTTCCTCATTTCTAGGTACTCCTGCCTTTTTGCGGTACGTCAAGTCAGGGTTAAGGTAAAATTTGAGACTCTCATGAAGGCGTGAAACTTGTATAAATTTATCCACCATGGAATATTTTTTCATAATGCTGTTCTTATAGCTGTCAAAACACGGATGGAGTTTAAGTGACCTCAGGGTGACCTGTAAGGTTATCAGGTACATATGACCTAATTGCCTATCCAAATGTAAAATTTTCGGTTCTTTCGATTGCCGGTGTCAAAAAGAGGGGTTTCCATTTTAAAAAATTGACCTTCAAATATCCTTAAAGATCATCCTCAAGGTCAAAACTATTGTTATCATCGGGACTCTTGTTAAAAGTTACGAAGACTTTGATTCTTGTGAAAAATAGATCACTTAAGAAGCCAGGATTTGAACGGACTTTTTGGCAAAATACAGAATACATATTATTTTACTAGAATACAGAAAAGCTTTATGAATTAAAATGAGAATATCATCATTTATGTATAGTTTAAAAAAATACTTTCAAATATCGCTATTGAATACTTAAACACACTTTTATTTGCAGACAAGGATGATTTTAAGTGTGTGATGAAATGCACACAAAAAACTTGTTTGAAGAAAAGGTCCGGCCACCAACCGCCTGATAGCTAGGTCGCGGATAAGAGATATACTTTGTAGGTGACCCAAAAATCAAAAATTTTTAAACCTTTATTGTGCACATTATCGAGTGCAAAGCGCAAGACAATTTATAATCGAGTGCGAAGGGCGAAAAACAACAGTCACCGGTCCCTAGGCGCGCTTAAACTTGCGAACTAAGCTCTTATAACAAAAGAGAATTCACAATCACCGCATTACAATTGTCGATGCTTTGACAGTTATTTTTAAAAAGTCTGTGCACAACATATAGTTTTTTCATAAATTGTTTTATCACAGTTTTATTAGAAATCCCAGATCCTTCACGTGATGCCACGTGATGTCCCGGAGGATTTTCTTGTTTTTAATTGAAAATCTGAAAATTATTAAGTCAATATATATCCTAGCTATTTAATATGTTCTTTGAGAAGAATAAAAAAAGTGTTAATAATCAGGTTTATAATTTCGATTATGCTTATATAACGTTTTATTCCAATATTTGAGAAGATTCCGAAAGTATTTTATAATTTTATTTAAAAATGTAAAAAGGGGAGGGTCGAAGGAACGCGACGTAATATTATAGGTGGGGGTATAGTTAATTCGTGATTGAACGTGGAAAGTG
>NC_046661.1:146863068-146868366 GCF_010883055.1 Belonocnema kinseyi | reverse complement strand
TGTATTAAAGCGTGAATTAATATGTGAAAGCTCTTAAACCTATTTTTACTGAATTTTAGTAAGCTCCACTAATTTGATACAAAATTTGAAAATTGAAGTTCTTTTAATATATTTTTAAAATAATTTTTACCTCGAATTCATCTTCCGTAACGCGAAACGCAAAGTGTACGGACTTTAGATTTATCTATTTTTTATAATCCCATATAAAAGCATTTCCGTAAAACCTTAAACTTTTATATCCCTCGAGTAGGAATCTAATCACGAATTTGGCGCTGGTCGTGTAAACTGGCCGTGATCCGGCTTAAAACGTCATTACAAACTAGCCGGATACCGGCTTCAATCCCAGCCAGGATCCGGTCAGGTAATCCGGCTACAAATCGGTTAGAAAACGTTGCTTCAGGCGAGAAATTGGTAACTTGTTTTCTGTCGTAAAGCTCATTGTAAAGAATGTGGTGAACTTAAAATTTCAAATAAATTTAACTAATTCTGGCGAGGAAATTGGAGTAGAACTTTAATTCCTGATCATAGAATCTCCTACCAACTATTTCATTTTTGAAACCACGTGTTGATTTTAGATTTGGAAGGGAAAGAATGTTTACCCAACATTATACTTTAATTTGAAACAATAATTATCTGCGCACTATGTGGGGGTTTCAAAACTAATTCTTGTCATAAGGTTTATTTTAATTACGGATCTTGATTTAATTTGAAGACTTCGAAGATACGACACGACGTAAATGTAATGCGCATCCTCGTTCCAGGGGCCTACGAAACTGAAAATTACTGAGTGTCTACGCAGACGCTAGACGCAGAAGGCGCCGTACATGGCGGTTAATTTGAAAGTGTACAGACTAAACACTATCTGAAAATAGAAGCTGTTACCGTTCTGCTGTTGCATATAGCCCCAGTGGGCACAAAATTTGGCGACGTCTTTACGACATCGTTACGACATCCTTACAACATCTTTATGATATCCTATGTCTATGTCGTTTCGCTGTCTTTGCGATATCGTAAAGACATCGTCAGATCATACGACTTATTTACGATATCGTAAAGAAACCTTAACGACATGGACAAAGAATGTCGTAAAGTTGTCGTAAAGATGTCGTAACGATGTCTTAAAGACGTAGCCAATTTTTGTGCCCACTGGGCTGACAGCTCCAATGGGCTTTAAAAATGATTGGAATCTTATTATTTTCTCCGCCTAATGAGGATTGAAAAACGAAGAACAGAAACGACATTCCTAGGGAGTCAAAAGCTGTATTACCTTTTAATGAAAGGCTTCTTACCGTGATATTTGTGACATTAAAATATGTTGGAGATATTTAAAGATAAATTTAGGATACGGACATACCTCATCATCGCGACATCGTAAAGATGCCGCAAGGACGTTCTCCAATTTTTTGCGTCGTTGTAAGTTGTATGAAAATATTTAAATTTATAATATGACGTTTCTGAAAGACATTTTGTGATCTTTCTCGATATTTTAAAATTATTTCAATACATGCAAAATAATTTGGCTAAAAACTATGTTGAAAAAAGTAATAAAGAAAAATTAAATTAAAAAATAATTAAAGTATCGAGAAATAATGGAGTTTTGACTAAACACAATTTTTACATTTTGCCTCAAATATTTTGATGTGCATTGTCTCGCTTAGGTTAGTTTTAATCCAAGTTATTTTAAAGTTACTTTGAGTAACTTCAAAATTTGAAGTTATTTTGACGTTACTTTCTTAAAAAATAAAAAAATTATTTTTTAAGAATTAAAAAAAATTCTATCTGGCTTAAAAAATTTTAAAAATGGTTTTTTTTCTTATAAATTAATAAATTCTTTCTTCCTTAAAAATTCAACTTTCTGGTCGACTATTCTAGAAATTGATTAAAAATTCGTCGTGAAAGTTCAACTTTTTGATGAGATTACTTAAATTTGATTGAAAGTTCATCTTTTTTGGTAATACATTAATCTGTTTGTTCAAAATTCTTCTTTAGTTAAAAATTCAACTTTCTGGTTCCGAATTCTTGAATTTGGTTTTAAAAAAATCGTTTTTTAGGTATAAAGTTATTTTTTCTGTTTGAAAATTTATCTTTTAAGTTGAAAATTTAAAAACCAGGTTTTAATGTTAAACGAATTGTTTAAAATTTACACAATAATGTTCTATGATTCTTAAGAATTCCATTTTTTGGTTGAGATTTCTTGAATTTGATTGAAAACTCATCTGTTTTCTTAATAAATTAATCTTTTTGTTTAAAAATTCATCTTTTTAATTTGACAATTCAACTTTTTGGTTGATATAAAATTGAACTTATTTGTTAAAAAGTCGTTTTTTGTGGAAAGTTAATCAAGTTTAATTGATAAATTAACTATTGAGTTGAGAGTTCTTGTATTTTATTACAAATTTATCATTTTTGGTATAAAATTAACTCTTTTTTTCAATCAAAATTTCATATTTTGTAATTGATAATTCAACTGTTTTGCATAAAAAATTCGTCATTTTGCTTGAAAGTTAAATAATTTAGTAAAAAAATCAACTACTTGGTGAAAAATTCGTTTTTTTTTATCATTCGAAATTAAAAATAAATAAATAAAAGTCTAATTTAAACGCCTACATTCAAAATCATTTTTTTATTTTAATTGTTGATTTATTACCGAAGTGTACAATTCCCTTTACGGTCACGTAGACAATAGAGGCACAATGGCAACCTGCCTTTCTATAAACACAAAAAAATCAGAACAAAAGTAACATCCGGTTTTACCTAATAGCTAAGTTATATATCCAAATATATCAAAATGCATATATCCAAAAAGCATATATCCAAATCAACGATTGTCAAGAAGGGATGAGGCGTGGTCAAAAATTGCCGAAAATTTTTTGTCAGCTGGTGCAGAAAGCTCGATAACCAACTTAGTTCGTTTTTCGAAGTCAAAGAGAAGTATGTCAGGACTCGAGTGCGCAACAAAAACAGTTGTCGATAATATGAAATTCAAGTATATGCAGCGCTTTTTGTTCTTGACAATTAACTCGATTTCCTATTCTTCTCAAATTTAAAGGTTCATGATGAAGGCGCGGCTGCGTGTTTAGGACGCTCAACAGTATTCTATGGTACACTTCAGAGACAAATAAATTTTTTTGTGACTACGGCCACTGTTTTGGTAGTAGCAATCAAATTTTGGCAAGAACAACCAAAACTGATCAACAAAGTTATTTTGTTGCTGGGAAATTCTTTTTTTTCATTTTTAGTACAATTAAGTGAAGCTGTATATAATTATCACTAATTGCTTGCAAGCGATAAAGAAGCAGAAGAACGTTAAATTTGTTTATAGAAAATCATACTTGTCTCTATGCGCGCGCAACGCGCGAAGAGAATGTACCACCCGCGAGGCGGGCAGATTTTTTTTTAGTTGTGTGGTGGGTATGTGTATTTGTTCTATTGTCTAAGCCTCCTACATGTCGCAGTGAGCACAAAGTTTAGCGACGTTTTTACGACATCGTTACGACATCTTCACGACAACTTTACGACATCCTATGCCTATGTCGTTAAGGCGTCTTTACGATATCGTAAATAAGTTGTATGATCTAACGATGTCTTTACGATATCGCAAAGACACCGAAACGACATCGACATAGGATGTCGTTAAGTTGTAAAGATGTCGTAACGATGTCGTAAAGACGTCGCCAAATTTGGTGCCCACTAGGGTGGTAAAAATGATGTACTTTCATTAATAGGTGGAGGAAAGTGAGTGTAAAAATAAGTTGATAACTGAAAGAAAAGAGCTTCCATGTATTTTAAAGAAAAAATTAAAATTAAATGAAGTTTTCAGTCATCGTGTTTTACCTGTTTGTCTGAAAATGATGTTGATACTTGTTGCCCTATGCATGAATGCAAAGGAACTGGTAAGTTGAGATATGATTACTAACTCCAAAATTGGTTTCAATTATTCACTTATATTAGTTTTCATTTTGCTTCTCTTCATTAAAAATACTATGAAAAGATCCCGAATTCAAACTGTAATCTCAAACGACGCAAAATTCGAAAAAAAAACTTTTAAAAGAAAGCCTTTAAAACCTTCGGGATTCATGATCTTACAAACAAAATTAATACATATAACATAAAACATAATCGTTTTATTTTATTTCGATGTGCAAATTAATAACCTGAAAAAATATTTTAATCAATCTGAAAATGATACCGGAGTTGCAGTCCCAATATAGAACAAAAATTTTCGCGTTTTTCGGATTAAAATAGTTTTCATGGTAATTGAGATTTAGAACTTTTCCAAGCCTTATTAATTATTCAAAGCCTTAATAATTTACATCTTTAAAATAGAAACTTTCAACAACTTTAAATATTATTATTATTTTTAAAAACATTTCTGTGGGGAAATGTTGTCACAGGCTTATACTGCCCAATATGTCGAAGGCATTTTTGGTTAGAGTTGGATTTCTATTTGATCATTTTGCACGGGGCTCTCCCGATATATATCATCAGTCACGGACGCATTTTTATAATGCAATCAAGTGATCTGATGATAGCAGTCTGCCCAGACATATTGGACCAAGCCTGGTTTTTACCCCATCATTGACGGACTGGGTTGCAGTCAAGTACACGATGGGGGGACCTACAGCTTAGGGTAGGTTCCGAACCACCAGAACCTCGGTAAAGGTACATTGAAAATTTTCCAGAGGTACCGGCTCAGGGATCGAACCCCGGACCTCTCAGGTGAAGTCCAAGTCTCTAATCAACTGAGCCACCGAGGCTCTCTATTATTATAAAAAAAAAACATTTCAGTGTTGAAATGTTGTCACAGGCTTATACTGCCCAACATGTCGAAGGCATTTTTGGTTAGAGATGAATTTTTATTTGATCATTTTTGCACGGGGCTGTCCCGATATTATTATTATATGATATATATCCCGGTACAAAAAAAAACATTCCAGTGTTGAAATGTTGTCACAGGCTTATACTGCCCAACATGTCGAAGGCATTTTTGGTTATAGTTGGATTTTTTATTTGATCATTTTTGCACGGGGCTGTCCCGGTATATATTATCAGTCACGGGCGCATTTTTATAATGCAATCAAGTGATCTGATGAGAGCAGTTTGCCCAGACATATTGGACAAAGCCTGGTTTTACCCCATTATTGACGGACTGGGTTGCAGTCAAGTACACGATGGGGGGACGTACAGCTTAAGGTAGGTTCCGAACCACCAGAGCCCCGGTAAAGGTACATTGAAAAATTTCTAGAGGTACCGGCTCAGGGATCGAACCCCGGACCTCTGAGGTGAAGTCCGAGTGTC
>NC_046661.1:146845442-146862968 GCF_010883055.1 Belonocnema kinseyi | reverse complement strand
TAAGTAAATAACACGTTCGTTCCGCAACACTGCTCCGAACCAGGTTGCTGATCAATCTCTCTAGCAATCACCCCAAGCGAAGAACCTCACGAAGTCGTTATAGTCTACCTGTGGGCATGCTGCCATTTACTTTGCCTTAATGCACTTGTTTCGTTGGTCGTTCATTTGGCAATTCTCTCAACATGTGCGAACCATCTTAACCGATTTCTTTCCCATGTGTCTACTAGCGTCTCTTCTGCACCACATTCGTTTAGAATTATCTCGTTACTTACTTTGTCCATCAGCGTTTTCCCGCATATTATGCGCATGAATCTCATGTCAATTCCGTTAATTTTACTCTTATCTTTACTTAATAAGTCCATGTCTCGCTACCGTATAGTACAGTCGGTATAAGTATAGAATTATGTACTGCCATTTTAGCTTTATTTGATATATTTTTACATCTGATAAGGGGACCTACTCTACCAATAACCTTCTTACCTTCATTTATTCGTCTATCTAATTCCTCATTTATCTTTCCGTCCCTAGTAAATAAGCTACCAAGGTATACGAACTTATCAACTTGTTCGATTCTCTCATCATTTAATAAAATATTGCATAGTGTTTTCTAACTCTTTCCTTCGAACACCATAGTTTTTGTTTTATTCGCGTTAATTTTGAGGCTCATGCTCTTCATGCTTGCATCTAGTTTATTCAACATTCTTTGTAAGTCGTCGATAGACTCTGCCATAACAACCTTATCATCTGCGAACGCTAACCCACGTACCCTTACTGTTTCGAGATCCACACCTTCTTCGTCAAAGAGCGCCATTCTTAAACACTTGTCCATAAATAATATAAATAACCATGAAGACCTAACTCATCCTTGTCTAACTCCTTGAATAATATGGAAACAGTCACTCAGTTTCCCATTCACTTTTACACTCGCTTTGCTACCTGTATATATTATTTTTATAGCTTGTAGGAGCCATGCATTGACTCCATACTCTTTCAGGACTTCCCAAAGTTTACTTCTATCTACCATGTGAAAAGGTTTTTCTAGGTCAACAAATGCACAGAAAACTTTTTTTCCTACTCTCAAACTTTTTTCTGTTATTTGCCTTAAGCTAAATATTTGATCCGTAAATGACCTTCCTGCCATAAACCCACTTTGAACTTCCCAAATCTTTGCTTCTGTCATTTTCATTACCCTACGAATAAGTATTTTTTAATATATTTTACTTACGGTGCTTAATAAGCTAATCCTTCTGTAAGTATTGCACTCGCTTTTATCTCCCTTTCTCTTGTATATTGGTACGATAATCGCTTTTTGCCAATCGTCTGGGACGCCTTCCACCTCAAAACATAAATTTATCAATTCGCACAGTCTATGTGGTATGCACGCGCCACCGTGATTAAGCATTTCAGCGTTAATACCGTCTTCCCCGGGCTACTTTACCGGTTTTCAAGTTCTTAATTATATCCCTAACCTCAGTGACACAGACTTTTTCAATTGAGTTTTCCATCGCATCGTTTTCAACATCGCAGTTGTGCTGTCCTACAGCTTCATCTCCGAATTGTCTCCTAAAATAGTCTCTAAAAGCCTCTAGTATTCCGTCTGCATTATATACCATTTCCCCCCTACTATTTCTCATGTTGACAATTTTTGTACTTTTGTTTCCTTTCATTTTTTTATAAAGTAGTTTCCTGCTTCCTTCAAAGTCGTTTTGTATTTTTATCTCTTCTGCTGCTCTAATTGCATCTTTACTTTCTTTAACTAATCGTTTAAGTATCCTGTTTTCGCGTCTATAATCATTTCTACGTCTACTTCTTTCCTCATTGTTAAGACCTGCGATGTTCAAAGTTCTCTTGTACGCTTCTCTTTTTGCTTTTTGGGCAGCCTGAATTTCATCATTCCACCACGCATCGCCAGACATTCTTCCTACAACTGTGGTACCACACACTTCGATCGTACATCTAACAAGGATATCCCGTAACATTGTCCAGGCGCCCTCTATATCTTTGTTTTTTATACGGTCCTTCCATGTTGCCCTATCTATGCTTTCGATTATCTTATTTTGGAAATTTATTCGCACATCCGGTTTCTGTAGGTTCACAATTTTGATTCGCGTTTGTTTTGCTTTCTTGGTTCTCTTTTTTCTCCATCCCCGACCTATCTTAATTTTTGAGATCAGAAGGTAATGATCAGTATTGCATTCAGGACCCCTCATTACTCTTGTATCTTTGACTAACTCTCTTAGTCTTTCATCCGCAACAACAAAGTCAATTATATTGCGGCTATTTCCTTTAGACCAGGTGTACATGTGGATAATTTTATGCCTAAACCAAGTATTTGTAATAAACAGACCCCTTTCTAAGCATAGACCAACTAATTTATCTCCGTTATTGTTTTATCTTGGATTCCCAAAATTACCTAATACTCTTTCTGTATCCTGATTTTGGATGCCCACCCAACCGTTCATGTCTCCTAGTAGAATTATTCTTTCCCCATGTTCGCAAATGTTTATTTTGTCATTTAAAGTGTCCCAGAAGGAGTCTTTTACTTCTCTAGAATCACTATCAACTGGCGCGTAGCATGCTGTGATAAATAGTCTTCTGATTCCTACTTTCATTCTAGCCCACAGCAGTCTGGGAGACACGAAACCATGGTCTCCGAGATGCTGCTTTGCTCTTTCATTCAAAATCAGACCTACTCCTTGTTTACCATGTGATTCACAGTCTACTCCTGACCATATTTCAAATCCACCTTTCGACACGCCGTTTTTTATGTCTTTGGTTTCGCATCCCTTTTTCTTCATTTCAGACACACATAAAATGTATAGTTTCTTCACGTCCATAGTTTGACGCAGTTCTTTTACGTTTAAATCCTTTACTCCCCTAACATTCCAAACACCCAGTCTCCATTCGTCGCCCGAAACATGACCTTTAGATTTTCCGTGTGCATGTCGTGTGCATGCCGTGTGCATGCCATAATCATTTTAAATTCAATGCGGTTCAACTTTGGAATTTTAAGCATTTCACTTTTATAAATTGAGCAGTTTAATAATTTCTGAATTAAAGATATCAATCCACATTGAGAAATAATAATCTTGGGTTCGAAGAAGAATTATTTAAATCATGGATAAATATTCATTGGCTCGCAGTCAAAGAAATGGTTTTTTGTTCCAAAGATAATTCTTCTGTCTTTTAAAATAGATTTATTCATTTCAAAGTTATTTTTTAGTATCTTTTTTTTTCTTAGAAAAATTAAAAGTTGACATATTGAATTTTTATTTGACTGAACACTTTATATTCGGCTTTAAAATTTATGCATTGTTGAAACAAGATAATTTTATTTGGAAGGCCTCTATTACACATGTTCCAAACACACACACACACATATTATTGTAGGAAAGGAAAAAAAATTAAAACAGCTTCTTAAATATGGGTAATAAAATTCATTCAAATGATAAAAAGATCTAGATTTTAAATTATTAACAACAACAACAAAAAGCATTTAGGATAAGTTTTGAACAAATTTGAAATTAGGAAAGATTTAAAAAAAATGAAAAAACGTCAATTTCTTAAGATTTTGAATGTAAAATATAGAAGCCTTATGAGATTTTTGAAAGATTTTTTGAGATTTACATTTTTTTAACATTCTAAGGAAGATTGAAAATAATTTGTATTTGATAATATTAATTTTAGGAGAACATTCAAAACGAGTTTTCGAATCGTCCAAAAATACATGAAGGTTTAAATAAAAAGTCACTTTAGTGACATGTTCATTATTTTTCAAAATTCGCCATTGAGACTAAAAACTCGCAATAATTTTAAAGAAATTTCATTATGAATTTATATTTACGCGCAGGTCTTGAAATATTAACCTTCAGTGAAAATGAAAAAATCGCCAGCGAATAATTAAAGAATTTTTAAAAATAAAAATTTCCGGTAACCCTGATATAATATTCTTGTTAGCAATTTCATTGCATTGTATGTATATTTATTTTTTCTGCATTTGCTCTCTTCTCAAGATTATATTTTTAGTTATAAATTTTACTGTTTGTTTGAGATCTCAAAAATTTTTTAAAGCACCGTCCTTTTTGGTTGCAAATTTACATTCTTGGGTTGAAAATTCTAATATTTGCGTAGAAAATTTACTTTTTGCCTAAAATTCATTTAGTATTGAAAAGTCACCTGTAAAATTTGTTAGATGAAAATTAAAATATTCGAATAAAATTTAATTTTTATTTGAAACTCATATTTTGATGCTGAAAAGTCAAACTGAAATCTTTTTTAGATGAAAATTAAATCTTTTTTTACTTTGTCTTTTTTAATTAAAAATTCGTCTCTTTGGTCGAAAATTGAACTACTTTGTTAGAAACTAATATTTTTCAATTAAAAAGTTAACTGTGTAGGTAATAGTTGAAATACTCCTTTAAATTTTTTCGGCCGAAGAAATAAAAATTAAATTTCAACGATTATTGTAAACGTTGATATTATAAACAAGAATGACTTTTACTTAAATAGAAAACAGTTATGTTCAACACAAAAACGAGTTTTCAAAGAAAATGGTTCAAGTATTAAAAAAAGAAATTAATTCTTGACAAAAAGTACAAAATTTTAACAAGAGTTGAACTAAGTGGTTAAAGTTTCTCCCAAAAAGATGACGTTTTAACCCAGAAGATTAATTTTTTGTTAAAAAAGACACGTAAAAAAGTCAGGAAAAATTTTGAGTTTTAACAATATTTTGTGGCAGAATGGGTTTATTAAACTATAAAGATACATATAAAGTAAGAAAGAAATTTTTTCTGTAAAAAAGAATGACAATCTTTTATTTGTTAATAAAATTATTTATAACAAGGTACATATTATAATTTATTTATAACAATGATGAATGATACTTGCTAACAATATCTTTTATTTAACTGCATTTTTAAGCTATTTTGATTCAAATCAGACAGAAAAATATTTTTCTCGCAAACAAATGTTAATTTTTTTTATTTTAAATATATATTGACAACAAGATATTATAAAAAATGTGCAAGTCATTTTGTTTTAAACTTTTTTTTCTATATTTTTTTGTCTCATATCATTCTTCCCAAATTTTTATTTGTTATTTTTTATCTTACTTGTAAAAATTAAATAGCTTGTTTTTTTGGTACAAAAAGTTAATTATTTTGTTTTTAATTTTAGTTTTTACGATTAAAACAAAAACTATGTTCCGCATCAAAAAATTATTAAAAACCAATTTGTAGCTCTTTTTTGGTTGCACAACTGTAGTTAAATCTTTTTCCGCAGCTTGTGTCTTTCGCCCAAAAATTTATATTTTTTGCTTTTAACGTTTCTTTTTACGAATGACTATTTTATATTTGGTTTAAAATTTATCTTCTTAAGTTAAAATTCCAACAACTATTTAGTTAAAAATTCATGTATTTTGTTAAAAATTAATGTTTTGTGGTAAGAATTTAATCTTTTTCGTCAAAAACTTATTTTATTTACTTAAAAACTTATTTCTGTAACTTATAATTAAGATATTTGTTTTTCGGTAGTAAAAAATTCATTTGTTTTTAAATGTTAGGCATCTAATGTACATTAGTCCTAATTCATTTAACTAGTTCTAAAATTGTTATATACTCTTGTTATGAAAGAAACGTTATTTTGGAATTTTGAATTGTTTATGCTTTGAATATTAGAAAATAAAAAACACGGAAAGTGAATGTGCATTTTTTCCGTCTTATATTCACATAAACAAATCAATTTGGAAGTTTAGCCTACTTATTTAGATGTTATGTTAGCTTATTTTTGATGCTTTTTATTGTTTTAAACAATTTTTCATATTTTTGTCCTCTGTTCGTTTTTTTGTTGTTGTTGAATTTAACTTTTTTTTATTAATTTAAAGTCATTCTTGGTAACATATCCACCGGTTCCTTGATCATTGAGAATAAATTAATTTTTGTTCTTCGGCTATTATAGAAAAAAAATTCAAGAAGTATTTCAACTTTTCCCTATGCGGTTAAATTTTTAATTAAAAAATATCAGTTGCCAAGAAACTAATTAAACTTTGAACACATTGGATAAATTTTTAACTAAAATTATGAATCGTTGACAAAAAAGTTGTTTAGCAAAAATTTTCAAACAAAATATCTTGAGCAAAGAAGATTCATTTTTAATAAAAAAGTTAAATTTTCATCAAAGAAACTTGAAACTTGTGCTAACACAGATACATTTTTTAATAAAAAAGAAAAAGTTAAATTTTTTAAAATTTTCATCTAAAAAATATTTTCAGTTTGACTTTTGAACTTAAAAATATGGGTTTTAAATAAAAGTTTTTCTCCGAAATAGTTCAATTTTCAACAATAAAGGTGACTTTTTAACGAATTTGTCGAATTTTCAACCAAAAACTTGCTTTATTTATAAGAAAAACGACACAAGAGAAGAAAAAAATTGAAAGACAAAAGTTTTTCAATCTAAAAATATCTAAAAGTTTTATATAAACACTGGTTATAAAAATATATTAAATTTAATTAAATAAACGCTTTGGAAAAAGGGCACAAGATACAATGACATTTCATTCAACAATATTTTTCGCCTAACTTACATCTACATTAAATATAAACAAATTAAATTTATTTTAAATTATATATTATATATATAAATTATATATTATTATTATTATTTTAAACCATGCGCATTTTTTTAATGATAGAAAAAGCCACAAAAAGCCAGTTAAAGCCCAAGGAGATTTACAAAAAGAGAATTCACAATTAACCAAATGACAGTTATCGATGCTTTGACCTTTTATTTTAAAACTCTTATGCACAAATGTGGGATAAAAAGAAATATCGACCAAAACTTTTACATTTAAATATGTACTTAGGTCATATGTTCCGGATAACCTTAAAGTTCACCCTAAGGTCATTTTAACTGAAACAATGTTTTGAAAAACAGTAGACACATTCATCACATACTGGTTCAGCCTTAGCGACCTCAAAACCCCCTTGGGTAATGTTTCTCGGTCATCAGGTCAGGGTCAAGGTCAAACTTTAGACTCCTATCAATACGTGATACTTTAGTGAAAAAAATGATTCAGCTGTTCCAGCTAACCGTTTAGCTGGATTTCGTCTTCCAAGAAAATATAGTTGTGTCACTTAGATTTCTAGCTGTCTCGGCAAAATTTTTCATCTAGAAATTATCTGGCTAATTTACCTAATTTACTAATTTTTTTCAGTGTTGCATAAGTTTGTTCGTTATGTGATATTTCTCCATAACAATTGTTCTTATAGCCATTAAAACATTGATTGAGTTAAAGACACCTCAGGGTGACCTTGAAGGTCATCTGGTACATATGACCTAAGTGCATATTTAAATGCAAAATTTTCTGTTCTTTCGATAGCCGCTGTCAAAAAGAGGCGTTTTGATTTTTGTGTTAAATTGACCTTCAAATAACCTCAAAGATCATTTTCAAGGTCAAAAATAAAGTTATAATCAGGTTTCTTGTTAAAAGTTGCTACGGGAATGACCTTGACCCTTGTAAAAAAATAGATCACTTAAGAAGATACAGGGCTGTTCGGTTACTTTTTTGACACCTTTCATAATAAAATATAATAAAAGTTTCAAGAATGTCTCGGGAGCGTTGTAAACTATTACAGTACGAATGGAGGTTATCGGTTTTCATATGTAGGACCTACTTAGGAGAGGTTTTGGTTGTGTCCTTTTTTAAATTTTAAATTGAACTATGCTTTATTTTGGCCTTTTACGGCATTATTAATCTATTTGAATTATTTATCACTTATTCTCGAAATTGCACTGCGGGCCGGTTTTGAATGGACTCTCCGGCAAAATACAGAATACTTATTATTTTACTAGAATACAGAAAAGCCAAGTATTAAACGCATAAAGTTTTTTGATGTCCATGCTGAAAACAATAAGTAATTTTTTTAAACTTAAAGCAACCATACTTATTTCACAGCAGCCTGAAAAAAGTTAGAGAATCAAGTTTTTGGATACGTATTTTCAGAGAGTTTACTTTTTACGTTCATATTATAATGAGAACGTATTAGTTTCATGTAAAAACTGACTACGATCTCTACAATGGTGTCTATCCGTCTGATGGATCCGGTTGCAGTTTAGCCCAGTTTCAGAAACCAAAACAAAATAGAGTTTGTTAACCGCTTTTTGAAGGCCCTAAAAGATTATCATAACAATTTTTTGAATTTCATTAAAAAGACGAAAATTCAAATTTTGACCGCACAAAAAACAATTAATCGTAACTAGAATTTCACAATACACAAATTAAAAATAATTTTGGCAGTCATTTTTAATTCTAAATACTAAACCATAACATTTTTTTCTAGCTAAACATAAATTATAATCGATTTTAAGTGAAAACGTAAAATTAAGTGAATAATTAGATATCGAATCTAAAAGCAGTGGTTTCCTCATTAAAATTCTGATATTTCCAGGTAACGTTGAAAAAAATCGTAACCGTACGTTGCACTTTGATTATTAATATAAAATAAGTCGATGAATTATAGGATGAATTATGAGCCGAAAGAGATTTAACGAAAGAGAATTCACAATCAACAAATTACAGTTTTCGATGCTGACATCCAGCGCGAAAATCAACAGTCACGCTTACTAGGCGCGCTCAAACTTGCGAGCGAAGCTCTTTTAACAAAAAAGAATTATTAGTGTGTTTTAAAACGCGAATTCAATTTTTTTAATTTTATTACATTATTGGGTTTCTATTAAAGTCAGTACAAGGAGACTTTTCCATTCACAAAACACAAATTTGTCTTAAATATTTGAAAATTTGAATGAAATGTTAAATACATGGTTAAATTGGTATATTTTTATTTTAGTTAGTACGAGGGACATTTTTGATTACAAGAAAACAAATTTAGGGAAACAACTCGAAAACTTGACTTAAAAAGTTTCTATTTTTTTACTATTCAATAACGATTTATTTTTAGAAAAGTCCTAACGAGAGGGTTTTTCGAACATTGGAATACAAGTCTGGGTTCGTTATTCGTAAATTTACAAATTTGATTCGAATATATAAAAAATTGGATTAAATTCATATATTTCTATTATAGCTAACACGAGAGGTGGCACCAAGGATGCTTTTCGATTCTTAGAATACAAATTTGGGTTAAAAATTCGTATTTTGAGACCCAAAAAACTATTCTGTTGTGAGATTCACGGAAATCTACAGTTTAAAACAATTTCGAAACTATAAGTCAAGTTTCTGTTTTCAGTTACTCGATAAAAGCCTATCGTATTTCATTTTTACACATATTGTCTAGTTTAATAAAATTCTCCAATTTTAAATTACTTTTGGAATTTTTACCCCATTTTGTGTGCTGTTACTCAGAAAACCTTCTTTTACTGAATTTGACGAAACTCCAATAATTTAATAGAAATTTTAAAATTGAACTTCTTTTAATAATTTAAAAAAACTTTTTCCTCAAATTCATGTTCTGCAACGCCAACTCGCCGTCTATATTGTCTCAAAATTGCTGTTCCATCCTCAAAAAACCCCTTCATACTGACACTCATTGAAACCTATCAAATTAATCAAATTTTTAAAATTCGGTTTTTGTGATATTTTTTTCTTGTAGGGAGCAGACTTTAGATTTATCTATTTTTTATAATCCCCCGTTAAGGAATCCAATCAGAGATTCAACGCTGGTCGGGCAAACTGACCGGGATCCGGCTAAAAACGTTCTTACGAACTGGTCGGATCCCGACTTCAATAGCGTCCAGGATCTGGTCGGGTAATCCGGCTATAATTCGGTTAAAAAATGTTGCTTCAGGCGAGAAATTCGTAACTTATCTTGTCTTTTAAGGCTTATCGTAAAGAATACGGTGAACTTTAAGTTTCAAGTCAAGTTAATCAATTCTGGCGAGAAAATTGGAGTGGAATTTCAATCACGGATAATAGAATCTCATACCAATTGTCTCATTTTGTAAACCACTTGATGATTTTAGGTCAGGAATGAAAATAATGTTCGCACAACAGTATACTTTAATTTGAAATGATAATTATCTGTGCAATAAGTGGGGTTTTCAAAACAACAAATGGCATAAGGTTTGTTTTAATTATGGAGCTCGATTTTATTTCTAGACTTCGAAGATACAACGCGATGTGACTGCAATGTGCATTTTCTTTCGAGGGGCCTACGAAACTGAAAATTAGTGGGCGTCTACGTCGACGCCAGACGCAGAAGGCGCCATACATAGCGGTAAATTTAAAAGTACATAAAAAAATGTAATGTTTTTTTCAGAATTCAAACAAGCTCATTTAAGTTACACTGATTCAAAGAATCTTAAAATTATACTTCTAAATAATAACTCATCAAGCATCCATTATTACGTCTTTGATAGTGTTACGTTTCTTAAAAGATATCTAATTTCTACAACCAAATTTTCCTCACCAGCACCCGATCCGCTCCCAACCATGTAACCTAACCACGATTTCTTCTTTTTTTCTTAAAATTAAAAAAAAATTTCTTTCTTTCTTAAAAATTAAACTTCATGGTTGACAATTCTAGAATTTTATTAAAAACTCGTCTTCTCTGGTAATAAATTAATTTTTTTAATTTAAGAATTCTACTTTTTAGTTGAAATTTCAATTTTTTCGTTTAGAAGTATTGAATTTTGTGACGTCTTTACGACATCGTTACGACATTTTTACGAAAACTTTGCAAAATCGCATGTCCATGTCGTTTCGATGTCTTTGCGATATCGTAAAGACATCGTCAGATCATACGACTTATTTATGATATCGTAAAGACGCCTTAACGACAGAGACATAGGATGTCGTAAAGTCGTCGTAAATATGTCGTAACGATGTCGTAAAGACCTCGCCAAACTTTGTGCCCACTGGGTAATCTTGTTGTTTAAAAATTCTCCTTTTTTCGTTAAGAATTTAACTTTCTGGTTTAGAATTATTGAATTATATTTAAAAGTTCGTTTTTTTGGTTAAGACTTCTTAAATTTATTGAAAATTTTTCTTTTTTGGTAATAAATAAATCTTTTTGTTAAAAAGTTCATATTTTTTATTTGAAAATTCAACTTTTTGGTTGGAAGTTTAACTATTTTGTTGAAATTTAAAAAAAAATTAATTTAGTAATTAAAAATTTAACTATTCCATTTTCGTTCAATAATGGTTCTTTTTTTAAGTAGAAATTTAACTGTTTGTTATAAGTGAACTATTTTGTTAAAAAGTGGTTTTTTAAAATTAATCTAGTTTAATTGACAAATCAAACTTTTGGTTTCAGAGTTCTTGTATTTTGATATTAATTCGTCTTTTTCGTATAAAATTAACTTTAATTAAAACTTTACATTTCTTAGTTTAAAATTCCATAATACCCGGATTAACTGTCACATCAAATTCAATTAGGCACATTTCAACACTTATAGTACTCTGAAAACCATTTTTCTATTTTAATTTTTGATTTATTACTGAAGTGTATAATTCACTTCACGGTCACGTAGGCAATTGAGGCATATTGGCAACTTGACTTTATATGAACTTAAAAAAAAACAGAATCAACGTAATATCCGGTATTATCCAAACGCTGAGTTATTTAGGGGGGGGGGGTATATATTCAAATCAACGATTGTCAACAAGGGATGTGGGGTGGTCGAAAATATCCCAAAATTTATTGTCAGCTGGTGCAGAAAGCTTGATAACGGACATAGTTCGTTTCTCGAAGTCAAAGAGAACTATGTCAGGACTCGAGTGCGCAACAAAAACAGTTGTCGATAATATGAAATTCACGTATATGCAGCGATTCTTATTCTCGGCAATTAACTCAATTTCCTATTCTTCTCAAATATAAAGGTTCATTGCTCAAAGTTAACGTATAGGTTGGTTAAAACTGAAACTCATTAAATTTTAAAGAGGCAAGGACACCTCTAAACAAAAATTTTTCCTGATTTGTTATTGGTTACACGTAGGATCAAAAAATTCATTATTAGATGAAAATTACTTGTTGCTTTAATTCTTATGCACAAATAAATTAATTGAACTAACATTAGCGACATTTTCGTAGAAAGCTTTTTCGTGGAAAACTCATTCAATCAATCACAATTAATTTGCGCAATACTCGGTGATTATATTAAATAGTCGTTAATTTAGAGAGTTGTCCGAAATACTGTTAGATCGCAGTGTCGTTCATCCTAACGTTCTAAAAAAAAAACACACAACCCTTTATTTGAACTTTATTTTCTTTTATATAAATACAAATAATATCAAAGATCAAAATACAGAGTGTGTGAGTGCCCAAGTATTAAAAATATCATTTTTAAGGAAACTAAAGAAAGGTGAAATAGATAAGGTGTGCAAATAACACTTGTCATTCGATTCCACAGTAAAACGTTATTTTATCAATTAAGCTTGATATATTCGTAAATAACCTTTTTATATTAACATCTCTGTTCCTCAATTTTCCAATTGCTATACATTTTTTCGAATTACATACAGAGGCCTAAAGACATTCATATATCTTCACTGAACAATTGTAGCAGTTTTTCCCTTCTTACGTTTCCCTTCATCTTTGAATTCAAAGAATTAAAAAATCGTAATAATATAAAACGATTTGAAATAATTCAAAATAATTCGAAGAAATAAATAACGCCTTCAAACTTATAAATATGTTTATTTCCACTAAGATGAGATAATCACATAATATATTGTTTTGAATGATAATCGAATTATATGAAATAATTTTCAGGAATGTTCAAAAGTTTCAGGCGGTCATAATTAATTTGTGTTGAATACTGTATTTTTTGTATTTCAAAGAATACATAGTCGAAGTTTTACCTTTTTTTTTCAAACATTCATGATAACGGTATTTCTTTCACAAGTTATTTTAATATTCTTCCATTTTACAATGCGAGATACGTAATTAACATATTCGGAAGATATATGACTAACATTTGGAAGAAAATTAAATTAAAAAATTTTATTTTGCACCAATAAACTTTGATTTACGTAAGGCTATTTTTATCTCAACACTGTGTCACCACCGCTCAAATGTAGCAAATCATGTTTCTCAATATTGCGATAATGGCTAGTATATAAGGTAAAACATACTCACCGTGTTATTAGTCTTATCTCAAAAAATTAGTTCTGTATCTCTACCAACATGAGAACTTTAATTTGTTCTCTGATATTCTTTAATAACATATTTCTTCATTCCGTTCGTAAGTAGAATATAATATAATACAAAATGAATCGTGTCAGTGATTCAGCTTGCGATTTTGGTATGAACAGTAATTGCTCCTAAAAACCTAAAAACGAATTATTTAATTTTTCGAAAACTTATCGGAAAGCAACCAGAAAGCACAAAAGTTTCCCTAAACATTTATGAAACATTCTAATGGAAGATTTGAAGAATGACAGATTATCATCTTAAAATATTCCTGAAGTAGATAAATTTTCCCTTGCTCAGAAAACTTTTCAATGAGGTTTTAGGGAATTCGCTTGAAAGAACCTCGCATTTTATTGATTTATTTGATAAGATGCGAAAACTTTCCACGAACATTCCGCGATGGTTCCTAGATGTAGATGAATGTCCGCTAATCAAGTAAGGTTCTTAGGAAAGGCAAAATATGTTCGCATTTTATAAATTTGATTAATGTAATCAATTAAATTTTTTGGGAATATATTTCATGAACCTTTTTTGGGAAACTCCCGGAATAAGCGAATATTTACCTACTTCCAAGAACCTTCCTAGATCATTTATGGAAATTGTTTGAAACTTGAATTTGACTGCTCCAGGAATGTTTAGGGAAACTTCTGTGCTATTCGATGACATATGATATTTGAACATTAGCAATTAAATCGACATGGAATAGGAAATTTGCCCACAAGTAGATTTCAACCTTTTAAATATTGGTTCAAGAGCAAAACAAAGGGTTCACAAGAATAGTATATATAATATTGTTATTGAGAATATAACACCACACAGGTCTATAAAAAGCGAGATCGCTAAATTTGATGTAACGTCCAGGAATGAGATTCGACCTTTCTTTATTTTTATTATTCAGGATCCTAGAGAATGCAGAAAGATTGAATAACAATTTAGAGGAGTGAATTGTTATCTTTATGTAATAATCACATTTTTTAATAACTAAACCTATATGGGCTCAAGTATTTTTGTCGATAAGTCGGAACTATCTGACCTTCATTATAGCATAGTTTAACGTTTTTATTTATTCAATATTTTCATATTTACTCGAATTTTCAATATTTGAATAAAACCAGCAACTTATAAAAGTCTTCTTAGGTTCTCACGTGCTTGAAGGATATCTGCCTTGGAGAAAACATTCCAAATTTTAAAGCCCCTTTGATTTCATCATGAGCCAGGAAACACAAAACAACTAAAAAAGGTTGCCAATTTCAAAACTTTCCACAAAATTTTCAGTAAATCTCACTATAAAACTTAATCCCTAAAAACTTTATCTGTCCAGGCACTAGATGACAGTCTCAAACAGTCACTTACACAACAGGAGTAATAAACCTATTAGTCTTAACACTCAGAGTCTCAACTGAATTTAATGGCGACATCTCCTGACTAGAGATCCTCAAGGTAGAGTTGAGGCACGGGATACTACAAATCTGATTGGCGCCGCTTTACCGGAACTAGTTAAACTTTTATGAGTTTTGATTAGCATTAGTTGACGCTATTTTCCAATCACAATTTTATATTCAGGAAGATTTAATACATAATAGCGACAACACTCAACCAAGAACATTAAAAATGATTGGGAGGTCAGTTATTAAGGTTAAGGAAAAATAATATTCACTTTGAAAGACGTAATTCAAAATTATTGTAAACAAAACAATGAATAAAAACTAAAACCCTTTAAACTTTTCGCGCCCTTTGAAAATATCAAAGTTCCGGTACAGCGGCGGCTATTGAAAGGGAAAACGTGTCTCAACTCTCCTTAGAGGATCTTTACTCCTGGCCAAACGCAGCGCCATTTAGGTCCAGGTCTTGCAAATCTTCGGCTGACTGACAAGGGGAAAGTCCCACATTCAATGTCTTCTCTTCATCCCCCAAAACAATCTCCTTAAACTTTTTTATCAAACCTGCCCCCG
Organism: Belonocnema kinseyi; assembly: GCF_010883055.1. Taxonomy (NCBI): domain Eukaryota; kingdom Metazoa; phylum Arthropoda; class Insecta; order Hymenoptera; family Cynipidae; genus Belonocnema; species Belonocnema kinseyi. The sequence goes on along the minus strand of NC_046661.1, from coordinate 146,847,874 downwards.
TTTATCTCATTGGTTGCGAGCTGAGAAAGAATCAGTCCTTTTTGGGACGTTTTCCTGAGAGCTGGAGTGAATTTGAAACCAGGCACTTGCGAAGACGATATTTGTAATTCATCTTTAAAGCAGTTAAGATGTTGACTTGGTTCTTCTTTTAAAGTCCTCCTCCTAGGACAGTTACGCTGTCTAAACTTAGAGTTGAGTAAATGATGCTAACTATTTTAAGTTCTTAGCCTCTATCGACGCAAGTGGTACCGTTCCACCGTAGCGAGATCTCTTCAGCGAAGGACGTTTTGAGTCGTGGTCAGTGTTTTGACCGATTAACTGCTTCAGAAATAACTCCGATAGTTTTGACTCACTTATATCCTCAGCGATTTCTCCCGGGCAGATCATCTTTCCGACTCCTAGGAACCTGTTTTACCAATAAAAAAGTATTAGTAACTGATTTTACTTACTCTCACTTCACCATAAAATACTTTTTTTAAAGAACAAAAAGAGTCTCTGTACTTAGTGGAAGTGCGGAATTCACATTCGCTCAATGCGCATAAAAATTAACAAGTAATGTCAATTCACACAGTTCAATATGCCCGCATTGTTTTGCGTTGATTACGTTTACCTATTGAAGACATTAAAGTCACCTTCTCGAAAGAGAACCTAATTTTTAATTTTTAAACTTTCCTTCTTTCACTACTGATATTAATAGACACTTCCTTACAGTAACTTCAACTAACTCTCTCCTCTTCAAATACTGCAGCACATTATCTATTTCCACCCACCCCCACCTCTACCAAGCCTATCTTAATCATACTCTGTTACATCCATTGTACCTTCTGGTTATTCTGGTTTACTCTCTTCCTTCTATTTGTCTCTTTACTAACTTCTAGATCTCTAATTCAGCCCGTTCTGGACTTCTTCGTTTCTTCTTCGAAATTGTTATTGGTATTATTTGTTTTTTATGACACATCTCAATACATAGTTCATCTCTTTCCTTGTATCTCATTTTTTACTACTTTTCCTTTATTTTTCTAATTACATTTTCCTGTCTTTTTCTTCTCTTTACATTCCTTACTCCATCCAGCTTTACCTCCTACGTGATTAACTTTCTTATACCTGTACCTTCTAAAACTCTTTTTTGTTTTTCCTACCATTATTTCTATCTCTTCGCTTACATTTATCTCTTCAATTTTTATTTCGTTTTACCTTTTGTCAAATTATAATTTTCCTTTGATTTTCTAAGCCTCTCACTTCCTTACTTTCACTTACTTCTCCCGCACTATGTTTTCGAACAAGAACTTCATTTTCTTCCTATTGAACATTTTTACTTTCGATTTCCATTTTCGCTCTTCTTTTTATATCAATAGTCCTCTATATCTTGTACATACTTCTGCTTGGGCTTTCACCTTTTTTCCTTCACTCGTATTATACATACGTTCCTTATTTACATAAATATTTCTTTCATCATGCTGAGTTTGTTTTTCTTCCTATTCAAATTTCAAACCGGCCCCCTGTAACCTGTAAGTAACATTAACTTTAAATAACTTGATAAACTCTTCCTATTTCTTCGCATCTAGATGCGTGTCCCTTTCATCACTGCCTGCCACTGCTCCGAATTTCTCTTAAATTCCCTATATTTTCTTTCCACTGCTATTGCATTCTAGTAACATTACCTCCATTATTGCCTTTATTCCACTCTTTTCTATTTGTTCCTATTATTTCTTGTTTTCCACTCTTCCATTCCTTTATATCCTTCTCACTAGTCACGCCATTTTTCACAAAGTTTTTTCTTTCTTTGCTGATTTCCTGAACTTACACTCACTGAAAAAGAAGATTAATTGGGACAACTCATAAAATTGTTGGAACAACTATTTTAGTTATTAAATAAGAGTACTGCTATTCAGCTAGTTGTAGGAGCCATTTTTGTTAGTTGGGCCAAGATTAGTTGTCGTTACTATCTAATTAGGTAGAATAAATACTTTAGTTCGCCAAAGTGACTATTTGTAAGTAGTTGAGCTTACTAATATAGTAAGAAGTATCTACTAATAGATTTGTAAGCGTTGCTATTTTCTTTTTGGCACAGGGCCTAATTAAAATAGCTATCTCTACACTATCGGAATCTGCATTGAAAAGATCCCAGTAGACACGTGAGCCTCTTTTTTGGGATTTCTTAGAGACGCTGAACTCAGTTCAACTGTCAAGACCTTCCGAAAAAGTATGTCTCTAGCCCACTGGGATCTTTCTGATTGCATTATCATGTTTTGTTTTAAGCCAAACGAACTATATCATGAAAATAAAACAAACCTTTAATGAAAGTTACAAGTAAAAAATACTTTGACACTGCAGAGCTATTTTAAACTTTAAATTTATACCATAACATACTGAAATTCACATTCTTTTTATAAATTACTCATCACAGCCTGTTCTTCATATTTCACAAATCG
>NC_046661.1:146826879-146845342 GCF_010883055.1 Belonocnema kinseyi | reverse complement strand
TCTATTTTACATATCAATCGTTTCTTCATAAACTGTAAATAAACCTCAAATAATAAATGAACCTTATTCGCTTGGATTCCAGAATCATATTTCGCTTTTCGCTTGACAATTCTCAATTTAGCCGCGCTCTTATATTTTATCTTATATTCGAAAATTTTCGCACATAAAATCCTACTCTGAAATTAGTCTTTAACTACCAATAATTCCTGCCAACTTTAAAATCTTCTATCAGGATATTCAATCTTTCCGTTTTCAATGTATGCTTTTCGGCTGTAGGTTCCTTGACATTTCTGTAAGTCTCTCACAGAGAACAATTTAAGTAAAACTTTTATATCTTTAGGCAATGTTCCTATACAATGTAAAAGGGTGTCCAAATGATAATTATTATTGGAGGGCTTACGCTGCTGCCTCAAGAAATTTCTATTCACTCGCTCGCACACTTCTCTGCAGGTGCTCACTCACCTGCTTCGCATGGGACAGGACGAGGATTTAGGAAAACAAAACAAAATTTTCAAGTCTGGATTTATCCAGTTTTAAAAGAGACTCTCTATTCAAAAAAATCTTTATTACAACGGTTCGACAAACCATGTTGCAAGAAAATATTTTCTTTTCTATCTTCAAAGTTTAGCCTCTTTCTTAACCAGGGGCGGAGAGATATGCTCCCTTCTGCTCATAAGCGTCTAAGGGCTTAGAAAAATAGATAGTAATTTCGAAAGCTAACTTCCTCAGCCAGGGTTGGTAGGTATAAATTCTGCGTATTTTAGTCTATCAGTTACTTGGAGAGAGAATTCTCTTGGGACCAGATTTACACGGTATATGTTCTTCCGCTCAAGGGATCTCTATTTAAGAAAATCTTGACAACTTAGGTTTTTAAGCCTAAGAGCGCGAAATTTTCCAGGTTTTTCTTGAGGATAGCTAGTCCTCAAGAGGAAACTGTATCGTAACTCACGCAACCCTCTCAAACGCCGATTCTGTGCCGAGCAGCTCTATTTATGGACCAATCCCCATCCTCGGGCCTCGCTGCTCCTCTAGTGTTCTTTAGTGGGAGGCTGCGAGCCTGCGCTCTTTCGTTGCCCTGCTGTGATGCAACGTTTAGCCTGTCCCTTCAACGAGGCATGCGGGGTTGTCTAAAGAAAGGCTGTATGCTGTAACCCACTGGTTACAATATATATTTGAGAGATTATGAAATATTTTGCGATTTGTGAAATAAAAAAAACAGACTGTGATGTGCAATTTATAAAAAGAATGCGAATTTCAGTATATTATGGTATAAATTTAAATTTTTCAAAATTAAATTTTATACATATATATATAACCCTGGTGGACCGAAGGAAGCGAGTGGACCCTCTACAAAGTACCCATAAAGACCCCATTGGGTCCACATTCGGTTTCTTTTTAAAAAACACGAAAGAACAGCAAACTCAACTTTTAAATTGTTGAAATTCGGATTCTACGTTAAAATTCCATATAGAAGGTCACGGAATAATCGCAATAGTTTTTTTTTGCAACGGTAAAAAGTTTTTAAAAATATAAGACGTATAACGCCTGATGACTGCTGCACTTCAAACGCATCGCCTGTAAGTAGCAGTCAACACGCGTTATACTTTTTATATTTTTTTAAACTTTTTACCGTTGCAAAAAAAACTAATGCGATTATTCCGTGACCTTCTATAGAGAATGTTAACGTAGAATCCAAATTTTAACAAGTTAAAAGTTGATTTTGCTGTTGTTTCGATTTTTTTAAAAAGTAACCGAATGGAGACCTAATGGGGTCTTTACGGGTACTTTGTAGAGACCAACATGAAACTCAAAACATAGTATGACACAAATACCAACTCTATATTCTATTCCTGAAGAATCAACCCATGGTACTTCAATGAAAGAGGACTGAAACTCGCGCGGGAGTATCGTATTATATATACTTTCTATTTGAAAAAAGCTTTTGACAACGTTGTTTGGAATGTGTGCAATTACGAAAATGCGAAAATATTTAAATGTAGTTATTCGCGATTAGAATGAATGCACCGGGTAGGTCATAATAAACTCATGGACCTAAGTACTAAACATTTCTCTTTTAAATATGATATCACATAAGTGAAAGCAGGGTTAGTCTTGAAGAGAGTATATGCTTGTTTCCTTAAGGATTCAGCTTTATTTTCTCAATACACGGTGTTTTCAGTCGAATATGTACAGTTAGGTCATATGGAACGCGTTCAGCAGTTTTCTGAAGTTCATTCTCCTCAAACAGTTTATTTGTCTTATCATCCTATCCTTAAGGTTGATATTTCTACTACTCATTTAAGAGTAGTATTCAGTACCTCAAATTTTACATCCAATAACAGATCCTTGAATTCGCATCTTCACATCGGGCCAAAAATTATCACGGATTTACTCTCCATTATAATACGCTGGCGATCCCATCGCTTTGTGTTTGTCGCCTACGTAGAAAAATGTTTCCACAGATTTTGACTGACCCGCGTGATAGAATATATCAACTTATAGTTTGGTATTCCTCTGAACAGAACGTTGAGGCTTGGAATTTAAATACAGTCACGCATGGTATTGCGTCCGCTATTTACATCGCTAACAAAGTCATTGAACAATTAGTGAATAATGAAGGGTCTAATTTTCTTGCAGCCAAATCAGTCCTCGAAAATTATGCTTATGTGGATGACATTCTTTTTGGCGCTGATGAAATGGATGCAGCTAGAAAATTAAGAATGCAAGTCATTCACCTTTTCGAAAAGGGTTGATTTCATCCAAGAAAATGAGCAAGCAATAATGAATTATTATTGTCAGATTGTCCCTCAGGAACTAATGAGAGAAAATTTGACTTTTTAATGGATGAGGATATCAAACTGAAAGTTTTGGGTTTTCAATGGGAGCCCGCATCCGATGTTTTTCGATTTAAGGTTGAGCCCCGACCTATCGATTCTCCGACAAAATGTTTAATTCTCTCAGTTATCGCAAAGCTGTATGATGCTGTGGGTTGGTTATCTCCAGTTGTAATAGTCGCTAAGCCTTTGATTCAGCAGCTATGGCTTCAAAAGCTGCAGTGGGCTAGGCCTTTACCTGCAGATGGATGGAGATGCACGAGTAACTTCACTGACTCCTAAAACGAGAGTGGCTTCTATCCTACCTGTGACCATGCCTAGACTTGAAGTGTGTGGAGCTCAATTCTGAACTAATTACATTTGTATCTAATCTAGTGGCTCATATTCATGAACTTATTCCAAACGCTAAGTGGAGTATGTGCCCACTAAGGACAATCCCGCTGATTGCGCTGCCAGGGGTCTATTCCCAGAAGAGTTAAAGGATCGTCCCTTATGGTGGCATGGTCCACAGTGGCTAGTCAAACATTCTGCTAGTTGGCCAGAATCAGGAACCGTTTTGTCTTAATATATGGACTTTGGGCGTAGTAAGAAGATTGCTCATCATACTATGAAGCAAGCTGAGCAACCCTTCGACATAGCTGACAGGTTTTCGTCTTAACCAAAGTTGTTGAGACGTTTAGATAATGCCCCAATTAGTTACGATGAAAAGCATCCTATTATCTTACCGCCTAATCGAATAAGTGAGATTATTGCTCATCAAGCAAACATTAGATCATTGCATGGTGGTACGCAACTTACTTAACGCACGTTACGCCAGGGATTTTGGGTATTAAGAGCTCGCACGCTTGTCAAGAGATTGATTTATGTCTGTGATACATGCGTGCGAAACTGAGCTACTTTTTCACAACAGCTGATGGGTAGTCTTCCAATTTTTCAGCCACTCCAAGTCGTTCCTTTACACATACTGGGGTTGACTGTGCGGATCCTTCCAACGTACGCATATCACCGGGGGAACAGTAAAAGAGTTACAAGAGTTACGTAGCCTTATTCGTCTGCTGCGTGACTCAAGCCATACATTTGGAACTTCTTTCAAATTACTCCTGTGAAGCTTTTCTAGCAGCTCACCACCGCTTCACAAATCGTCGTGGATTACCAGCTCACATTAACAGTGACAATGGTAACACATTTCAGGGAGCTGAAAGAGAATTGCGTAATTGCCTTTTAAATCTACGTAAAGATTTAAACTTACAGAATCAACTCGCCAGTCAAGGAAGTACTTGGAATTTCATTCCGCCTTCTGTACCCCATTCCGGGGAATGTAGCAGGCTGGAGTGAAGAGCTTCAAGCATCACCTTCTCCGAATATTGGGCTTTAGAACACTTTCGAAGAGTTTTATACTACTCTTACGCGAATTGAGGCAGCTCTTAATTCTCGTCCAATAGGACCGCTTTCAGATAATAGCGAAGATTTAACGTATTTGACCCCAGGACACTTTTTTATTGGTGCACCACTTTTTAGTCCCCCTAAAAAATCGGCCGAATTTGTTGCTGAGAATCGGCTATCTCGTTGGCAGGTAATTCAACATATCATGGAAACCTTTTGGCGAAGATGGGCCACTGAATATTTACACTGTTAACAGCGCCGATATAAGTGGACTCGAGAACAATTAAGCCGCAAATTAGGGTCAATTTTATGCTTATTTATGCTTACTTACTTCAAGACTAATTTTCATAGTCGTCGATAGCTTAATCAACAATAAGGGTTCATTAATTTTTCATACAATGATTTGCCAACTTCGCCTATGAAATCTTCCTTGTTTATAGTCATGATGCGCATGCACACGAGGTGGGCGGTATGTTTGAAATATGTGCAATTACGAAAATGCGAAAATATTTAAATGTAGTTATTCGTGATTAGAAAGAATAACTCGTCAACTATAACAATAAAATTGAGCTTTATATCTAAATTCCAAAATTAAAGCTATTTTCCCTCGCAGTTTTTTTCCCTCTTTAATCCGTGAATCCAAAGATATTATTTGGATGAAATTTATAGACTACATTAATTTTATAACTGCTACATTATTTACTATACAAACGTCAATTGGTCCAATTTTATATTTAGGAGCCAAACCTTTCTTAAGTGCCCTGAAATCATTATCAGTAGTCTTTAATTCTTTTAAGCTCGTCTTTATTCTTGAGCTATCTTCTGCGCTTTCCAGGATTGTTTATTATTTTTCCTCTGCAAGTTGCTAAACAAACTTTAGTTGTAATTTTCCATTTTTTGTCTGACGAGGACCATGGTTCCTTGCACGTGCTCAGCCAAAGTAAAGCGTCAGCAACATTCTCATCTAGATAAAAAGCAGATATTTTTTATATAATGCATAATTGCGTGACGTTATTTATTGATGGCCTCTTACGACCATGTGAGAAAAACCTCAACACTTTTTTCCACACGAAACGTGAAATGCAATGAAATAGTTCGTTAGTTTTTGATTATTTAATTTTATTATTTCACCTAGCTGTTATTGCTGATAAACCCAAGTTGAACACAGAAAGGAGAAGACAATTGATTTTTACAACTATTTAACGATAAAGACTTGTTTATTTAAACATCTTGTTACAATATCAGTTTACGGTTTGTTGAGTCATAACCTTTATGAGAGAAACATGGCATCATTCTCGATTACATATGATGCAGTAAATCTAATTTAATGAAACCATATTAATTTATAGTTCCGTTATCTTAGTTTATTAAGTCGAAGTTCTAACAATATCTCAGTCTTGTAAGTAAGATTATTAATACGGGAATTAGTTTTGACTGTTTGGCATCATCAACAATAAACAGTCTTTGCCATCTCTGATGAATAGCAAAATTAAATAGTTTTACAATTATTAATAGATTATTCGAAATACAATTCCATTGGAATAGGATTTCAAGATTACCCGTGTATTATTTCTACGGCGCAAAAATATTTATAGTCTACTGAGACTAGATAAAACGGCTTGTCTGAAGTCATATGTGATACGCAATATCTCGAATCCTTCTTTGGGGTACCAAGGGAAAATCCTGTAAAGAAACGTCTCGGAGCCTGTACCGCGTGCCCGAAGAAAACAAATGATATACTGGATCCTGTGCAGCATGCCCAAGAAAGACAAGAAAGAAATATCCCGGAGCCTGTGCGGCGTACCCGAGCTACAAAGAAATGTCTGGGATCTGATGCGGCGTGCCCAATAGTCTAAGTAAGGACAAATGGTCTCGGAGCCCGTGCAGTGTACCCGGTAAATAATAAATCACAGTATTTTGGAGCCTTAACAGCGTACCCGAGATATAACAAACAAAATAAAAATCAGCTCGAAACCTGAGCAGCGTACCCGAGAAATAGCAAATAAGTACATTTGCACAGGTAATATCAAATAGGTCCCGGAGCCTGAGCAGCGTGCTCGGGGAATAACAAATAAATATAAAAATGGCTTAAGACCTTTGCAGGCGTACTTAAGAAACAAAAGGTTCACCAAAATCTAGAGCCTAGTATTGCGCACCTAGATAAGTCACAACAAGGGACATGAAATTCTTTCAGAGCGGCAGCTGGGATAAATTATGCGGATGTGCACGACGTTTTCCCGTTGTCCATTCAAGTGGTGTCGATCTGCATCCCGCTCACCTTTTTATAGCACTTAGAGTTGTGGCAGACTGTGTAAGAGTGACGTCTACGCTTCCTGGTGTTGTTCCACGTAACAACTCTAGTGGCATCTCGCCTTCCGTGTGGCTTCACTAGTGTCGAACTTTGCCAGATAGACAGAACAGTTTATTTCTAAATGTTAAATAAAGAAGACGCCAATACCTCCCTCTTGTATTACTAAACACCTCCTTCACCCATGCTACTGCCCTTTTTCACCCCTTGCATGCAAAATTACTTCCATACTTATCTTACTCCTTTCCACCTCCTCACACGCCTCCAACCAGTAAGTCAGTTTTGGATCAGCATTCTCGCACAATTCACACATCCTTTTCTCTCTAGAAAGCCAGACCCTATTGAAATCTTCTATTCATCCGCATCTGAGCCGTTCTTCTTATTCATCTCATATAACTTTCTTCCTTCTTCATGCATTTTTCTCACGTGATCTATCAGTAATGAATTCGTTCTCAAATACTTTTCCTTTTCAATTTTTATCTTCCCACCTCCTGTGCTTTTCTCCTTCTTCCACAAAAAAATTCTTAACCAGCTCACTGCAGCTCTCTCCCAAAAATTTCTCCTTATATTTACAAGCTCGACTTCCGGTTCCTGTATCCTGCTTAACCCCTCCCTTCTTCTATCCACATAGTTGCACTCCATAAAATAAGTCACTCATCACCATCGACTCGAACAATTTCATTCCCTTGCAAAATCGTGTGCGAACTACTTCTTCCTTATCCATCTAGATACACTCCGAAATTCCCTCCCCTCCTGTCACCCTGTCTTTGTGCTTCATATACCTATGTTACCCTCTCGATCAGGTCTCTCTTCACTTATCTCTTCTCCATTTCCTCTCACGACCTCCTCTTATCTACTGAAAGAAACGAGCGTATACTCTTGCGTACACTCTTGATCCCTTCTTCCCTAATTCTCTATCCACGAAGTATTGCAGTACAAACAAACAAATTATTTCTAAATTAATGACCTTAGATTCCGAGGAAATGGATTTCCCTTTTATGTCCGTCATGCAAAAAGAAATTTTTATTATAAATATCTATGAACAAGTATGTAAAAAATATGAATTGGGTATGGCACCAATTTTTCGAGGGCTATATTCTTCTAACCTTCACTATTTTATTGTCCAGATTTCGTTTGTACTATTCAGACGCTTAACTAAAACTGATTTCATAATCCTTATTGAGAATACAATATAACACTATTTTTATTAAGGGGGCCTTCGACTTGCTTAATTTTTCACTTAGTACTATCGCAGTGATAACTATTATCTTATAAGATTATAATAAATTTATTATTTTCAAAAAATATATAAAAATGTATATGCATAAAACTTATGATTTATTGACCAATAAAAAAATTTCTTGCATCTTCCTTTATGTAATAAATAATACATTATGTTTTCAACGCTGAATAATAAATTTGTAGCAAATTTTTACAATAAAAGTGGTCAAAATTTTCTCCAGCAGTTTTAGAACATCACACAGAAGGATTCTTGTAAATGTTATCAAAAATAAAAAGAATCGGCTAAATGACAGCGAGATTACGTAAAAAAAGACACAAAAAATATTCCCTATAAAAACGAGGCTCATTAGTTTTCTTCGGAAACGCCTAAACAGTAGATTTACGTACTTATATTAACTGCTTTCACAATTATACTAAAATTTCATTGTTTCAAACCAGTAAACTTGGGTTTTGTTATAAAACTTATTTAATAATAGGATTTCTTTATTTCTTCTTGCAGAATCAAGTTCAACATATGATAGAATGATAGAGTTAAAGAACGGTTATGCACTCACTACTGGACCTTTTCCTTATATTCTTGGAAGAGTTGAAAATTTCGAGATCGTCCCGCTACATCCAGGTGCTAATTTAAAAACTAAGAAACAATTTTTTTCAAATATAATAGAATTATGCTTCAAACCTCAATTTTTTTCGTACTCATAAAGTGTTTCGTAGACCAATTCTGAAGTTACTCTAATGTTCTCAAAGTTGTTAAATTTGTACTATATACAATTTGGTTAAAGTAACCAAATATTTTTGTAAATCAAAAAAATTCTAAAACAAAATTTCGTAGAGAATTATTACTAGACTTAGAGTTTAGTGAAATCTAGTAGTTATAAGTTGCGAATTTTTCAATTTTTAGAATAATTAGTTAAAATATTTTTTTTCACAGATCCAAACCGAGAAAGATTTGATCCATCTATTCATTACCGTGCAATATATACTTATAGAAGAGGACGCAGGACGTTTATAGAAATTGGTTAGACCTGTTTTTAAAGACTTTTTAGTATTGAAGAAATAAAAACAGAAAATTTTTAGATTTTGTGTACAAAAAGTTCATTTCAGTTTTCACTTAATCATTGTTTTCAAGAGCCTGATTGGCTTTTAATGACTGAAACGCTGTCTCTTAAAACTTTTGGCTGAAAATAGTCTTTTTTAAGAATTTGCATATGTAACTTCAAATTATTTTATCGCTTTATACGAAAATGGGTTTCTTGATTTGAAAATGAGTCGATTTGAGACATGTGAAATTGAAGCCATTAACGTTTTTCAGTTTCCTTATAGTTTTACTGAAAATTGAGACTTCAAATAAAAAAAAAATAATTAGATTTAAATAGCGCCTGATTTTTTTAACATTATGAGGTTCATTAACGCTTTATGCCAAGATTTAGTGATTTAAATCAAAATAACATTCACAAATAACAAGGATACTAACAAACTGAAATAACAACACAAAAATAACAATACTAATAAATGAATGACAAATTAAAAATAACATTCGAAAAAGGTTCACGAAATTTGATTATTTTTAAGACATTTGAGCTTTTTAAAACAAAAATCTTCATTTTTAGTGAAAACGATCACAAATCAAAAAACAGTAAAAAATTTGGTACATTTATAGATTAATAAGCTGGCACTTCAAAACCTTATTCAGTTACTTTAAATAAAAACAATTTAAAATCAGAAATTGAACATTATATGTGGAAGAAAGTTGAGTGTTTTGGTTTTTTTCTGTTGCTTGAAATTTGTTTTTCTTTATTTATTTAAAAAATCATAGGATACTGGAGTTTTTCCTTATTCTTTCGATTATCAGTTAGAATTATGTAATTCCCAATTTTTCTCGCGTTTGACACAATAAGTTAATAGTTTACAAAAAAAATTGAATGTACAAAACATTACTATTCATTAAAAAAAGTGCAATGATTTTATTATCTTTTAATTTGACACAAATATGATACATTACATCTAAAATTAAGATATAAGTTTTCAACAACTAAAAAATGAATTTCACTTTCTTATCTGTTTTACCATGTACGCGTATTATTATAATTTTTCACGAAAAAGTATGAAAAATGTTACAAATGAATTTGTAAAAATGAAATTATTTTGAGAACAGAAGTATTTTCCAATATTGAAATTTCATTCTCAAAGTAATTTTTTCTCTAATCAACGAAGTTTAGAAATATTTATTTGAAAAAAATTTAATAATAAAATAAAGTAACTTACTTGGCAATTTTCATTTGCAATATTTATGGTGTAAATAATTTATAAACTTAATTAACTTATAAAAAACTGAAAATAGTCACAAAAAATAGTACTTATGCAATGATGCTATCAATCAGGTTTTCGGCAGCAATGTAGGCGATATCTTGTTACAACTTTTCGCAAAAAGGCTACACAATTGTTGAGATTTATAAAAAATTTAATTTTCTCGATATTTCTTAGTAAAGTTCAAATTTAATACACATTATATTAAATATAAGATAATGTAAAAAATTTTTTAAGATAATTTATTGCTTCTATTTTGCTTTCAAATCTTCTGCTTTTGGCCATCTCAGGGCCACCGTTACCCCAACCACCACCAAACGCAGAGGAGCTCTTAAATTTTCAGAATGATGATGAATTGTGGCGCCCCAGTTTTACCGGAAATGGTCCTTATGCAGTACGACATGGAGAATATTTTTATGAACTACATCCACGTCGATTCCGTAAGTTGAAAATCAAAACATAATCTAAACTTATATTAAAGAATCAAGTAGTGGCATATTTTCAAAAGTGTTTTTTCGATTATAATAAAAAGAAAAGTACAAATTTAATGCAGTAACTTAAGGACAGCTGTTTGGAAACTAGATTTCAATTTTTGGTTTAATTTAGAACAATATGCTTTTTCATTTTTTGCGGGTAAATGTCCTCAAAATGTCTCGACTTTCAGTAAAATCAGGAAATATATTCAGGAAATATATTACAAGACAATATCTTTGATCATAAAAATTTATAATCGGAGATATCAAAATCCATAATTGAAGGTTTTTAAATCTAATCTTCACATTATAATCCGAGACTATTAGGTTTTAGTAAAAGAACCTTAAAGTGGGAATTTAAACAAATTTCAAATTTTTTAAACGAAACAAGTTTCAAATATGCTTTCCATACTTCAAAAAAATCTAAGAAATGTATTCATATTAACCAAGCATGCTCAAATTTTCAGTGGATATTTTATTTTGTTGAAATGATAAAAAATGTTAGGTTTGACAGGGAAAATTCAAATTTGATTTCTTGGATGACACAGCCTCACAACAAAAATTCTTGTCAGAATCAAGGTCAATTGAAGGTCAAAGTGTAGAAACCCATTGGATAGAATATGAACATTGAATCGGAGGAAACTATTGTATCGGAGAAAACCTCAACACTCTGACTTTTTAGGATCGCTGAAATCCAATCCGTGGTCAGTTTAACCCTATCAGGTCAGGATCAAGGCCAAGTGAAGGTCAACATAAAGAAAACCATTTAATCACAGAAAATCTCCACTCGCAGACGATTTTCGGGTAACGGAATCCGACTTCAGCGTCATTAGACCCATCAGATCTGGATCAAGGTTAATTGAAGGTCAAAATGAGAAAAAAAAACCATTGAATTCGGCGTGAACCACTACCATAAGAAGTTTTTAGAGTCGCTAAATCCGAATCCGGTGTCATTTTTACTACATCAGGATGAGATAAAAATCATCTCAACGCAAAAATTGATAGAACCAAGAAATCGATTCTCCAATTTTATTATTTTCTCAGTTCTAAACCTAAGATGACCTTCATTTCGACCTGAGGGGGTAAAAATGACTACAAATTCGGATTTAGCGACCCTAAAAACGCCGATTCAATTGGTTTTTCTTATTTTGACCTTCATTTGACCTGGATCCTCAACTTATGGGGTCAATCTGACCCCGGATTTGGGTTGAGCGATCCCAAGAACGTCTTAGAGTAAAGGCTTTTTTTGATCCATTGGCTTTCTGCGATCTAATGGTTTTCTCCATTTTGACCTTCAATTGACCTTTATTCTGCCCTAATACAGTCAAACTGACACCGAATTCTAATTCAGCGATCCAAGAAAGTTGCTTTCTGTTGTGCATCTGTGTAATTATTATTAGAACTAGGACATTCTTTAAAAAAAATTTTAAAACACAAGAATCGAACTATTAGACAAGAATTTCTTAGATTTCAAATACTAGTCGCACATCTTCTAGTACGATTTAGTAGCTCTAAGTTCAAGTTTTTTTAAAATCTTTCCAACAATAATTGACGATATTTTTTTCTTAAATTAGAAGAAAATCAGAGAGTCGAGCCACAGGAAAATGATAGAGTGCAACGAAGTGGAAATGTCCTTGCAAAATTTAGTCGTGGAAATTGGGTAGCATGGGGAACTCGCTAAGATAATACACCTCCTGAACTTTCAGCGCTGGTAATATAAAAAATAAAATGGGATTTAAAACAAATATAGAAGCGTGCAAAAATTTTGAGGGGTTTCTAAGAGATGTCTTAACTTGTACGATATTGTACGTTGCGAAACCTGTCAAAACATACTTGGAAATGCTAAAATGGAAAGTCCTACCCTACCTGCTGTATTATCCAGGCACCACTTCTTCTAATTATTATCACTTTTTTCGATCGATAACTCGTGTTCTGCCTGAGCAACCATTCTTTTTTTATGGAGTTGCCAAAAAATGGGTCATTTCGTAGATGGCTTAAAAAAAGTCGTTTTTTCGATGTGGTAGCCATATACTGCCAAAAAGATGGGAGAAAGTAGTGGTTGGCCATGAAAAATACTTTGAATGATCAACTGGCAACTACTTCTTTTAAACAAACACGCAATTCCGAAAAACATCCCTCAAAATTAGTGCACGCTCCCAATATTTTACAATTTTGTATTTGAAGTATCCACTTTATATGTTATTAAATAATGCTGATATCCCTTTGCCATAAGGTAAAAATAATAAAGATCTTTCGAAATGATAATGATTTCGGGTTTGGTTACATCATAGTTTGGCACAAAAAAATGAAATAAAAAAATTTAACATTTTAATGAAGAGCAGTTTTCTTGATTTGGTACAATTAATTTTACTTTACTTTAAAAAGCCACTTCATAGTCGTGTGTTTATTTCTTGAAAAACCACTACTACACATTAGGAAAAAATATTTTGAAAAACTCGGATGTTTGAATATTTCTTGAAAACAACAAAAAGTATACAACAAATTTTATATATAAGTTGAAACAATTATAAAGCTTCTACAAAATAATACTATTTTTTATCGTAAAAAATGCAAATAATTATTAAAGGGAAAAAGCTATTTACTTTTAACTTTTCTGGTTGTAAAACTTTTACTTGGACATTTTTAGTATTTTTTTTTATTCTAAATAAAATCTTCTTGATACGAATCTATTAAATAAAACGTTAAAAGCAGGATTTTTTAAATTTTCATTTTGTGGGATCATTCGAATGACTTTAACAAGTCCTTCTTTTTTGTTGTAAATTTAACTATTTTGTAGAAAATGTACTTGTTTGAAATTTATATTTTGGTCTTGAAAAAATGAAATGAAATCTTTTTTGGATAAAAGTCCAACTGTATAAAAGAGTGTTCTTTCTCATTAAAAATTACCTGTTTTAGCAAAAATTTCGTATTTCTTGAATAAAATTAAAAACGCAACTATTTGGTTGAGAACCCAACTATGTTGTCAAAAATTCATCCTTTTTGGTTGAAAAAAGTTCATTTTTTGGATTGAAAATTCAATTTTTTCGTCAAAACTTGTTTCTTGTTAAAAAAAATCATATTTTGATCTTGAAAAACCAACTGGAATCCTTTTTGGGTGAAAATGAAACTAATTTTATGAGTTTTTTTTTCTAAATAAAAATTTATCTATTTTAAGAGAAATTTTATCTTTAAGGGATAAAAATGCAAGAATTTGGTGGAGAATTCAACACTTTGGTTTGAAAGTCGTCCTTTTTAGTTAAAAATTTGTCTCTTTGGATTAAAAATTCAATTTTTTTCCTTAGAAACTAATTTTTTGTGTAAAAATTCAGTTTTTTGGTAGAAAATTCTTTTTTGTTAAAAAATTCATACTTCCATCGTGAAAAGTCAAATGACATATTTTTTAACAGATAATTTAATTATTTCTTCCAAAATAGTTCTTTTTGATTTAAAAAATCATAGATTTCGTTTAAGAGCCATCCTATTTGGTTAGAAATTCGTTTTTGGATTAAAAATTCAATTTTGTCTGTAGAAACTTGTTTTTTGTTTTAAAAAACCTTATTTTGATCGTGCACACGGAAAACGGTACACTATAAGATATACTCGGAAAAGTGATGAAATTTTACTCTATGGCGCTGTAACGGAGCCTTTCGTGCAACCACAGAGTAATTCTTACACTTTGGGAGAAATTAGCGAACTTTATTGCATCAAAGTTCACTGCGCGCGTCCCAGTGGACAAAAAATTTGGCGACGTCTTCACGACATCGTTACGACATCCTTACGACAACTTTACGACATCCTATTTCCATATCGTTTTGGTGTCTTTGAGATAACGTAAAGACATCGTCAGATCATACGACTTATTTACGATATCGTAAATACGTCTTAACGGCATGGACATAGGATGTCGTAAAATTTTCATAGCGATGTCGTAACGATGTCGTAAAGACATCGCCAAACTTTGTGCCCACTGAAGTGTCTCGCAAGAGTAGAGTTTACACTATCGCTCAGTGAACCTTGCTCCTACTGGGAGGAAAAATTATAGTTTCGCATTAGAAATCTCTCGCATCAACAAGCAGGTCACAGTTGTGCCCTTGTATAGAATTGTCGGTAGACATTCTATTACAGCAGCTCGAAACAGATGATGTAATATATTGATAAATTTACCCAAAAAAAAAGTTTTATTTTTAATAACTGCATTCAATTGATTTGTGAAATCATGCAATTGCACGTGCCGTCGCTGACAAACGTAATCGAACGCTTAAATGCTATGAAAAATCGCACCCTCGTGGGATTCGTAACCCTACTCAGTGGGCACGAAATTTGGCGACGTCTTTCGACATCGTTACGATATCTCTATGACATGTCTACGACAACTTTACGGCATTCGATGTCAATGTCGTTTCGGTGTCTTTGCGATATCGTAAAGATAACGTACGATCACACAACTTATTTACAATATCATAAAGACACCTTAACGACATGGACATAGGATGTCGTAAAGTTGTCGTAACGATGTCGTGAAGACGTCGCCAAACTTTGTGCCCACTGGGTATCTACCTAAACAACCGAACACTTAAGCCTATTTCGGACTCTTTAGCTGATTACGCTAATGTATCGCTCGGATTCTGTTGACAAAATCCCAGACAAGATTTGACGCTAGTAAGACAGGGCTAATAGAGGAATATTTTTGTTCTATTTCTTCGTTTTACACATTTTATATGAACAAGTTGATTTACAAATGCTCGATGAAAATATTTCAATTTAATTAATGTAAATTTTAATAACTAAATGTTTAATTTATACATTCATTCATTTTGTGATTTCTTTAAAAATTCTGAGGCCCAAAAGTGTAATGGATTTATTACCCTCAGATATATTGTAAGTGTATAAATATATAAATTTAAATTTAATTTTCCAGCCTGAAAAAAAAATCGAATGATTATAGTTCTACTAATCTTCTTTCAAAAAACCTGAAAGTAAAAACAAAAGCAGCTACTGCAAATAATTTATTGAAAGATGTGAATTGAAAAAATTGTTTAAGATACAAGGTACTTAAACCTGATTATTATTCTAACTTTAAAGTTGAATTTGAACATTGAATCGAAGGCTAGAAGAAATAAGTCTTGAAAATGAACATTTTTCAATACTCAGAAGTGTATAAAACTTTGCTAAAAGCTATAGTAATTATTTATACATTTTTATAAAATATAAGAATGCACATTATGTGATATAATAAATAGACAATAGTATAATAAATTTCAAACATAGGTAAGTAAAGTAAACGGTGTTTATTTACATATTTTTTAATTTTTTTCCTGCAACTATATTTGAAGTGTTGCAGTATACAGAATTAGGTATCTAACAAACAAAAACAAAATTTCTTAGAAAACCGAAATAGCATTCCATAAAATCTAAATCAGCCTATAAAGATAAGAACAAAAGTTACTTCCTAGCTTAAATGTTTTTGATTTAAGGCCAAAAAAGTATGATTAAAAACACAAGTTTCCAGTTCCGAGAAAGAAAATGTGGAAGTTTACAATCTCAGAGATTCAAATTTCGTGGGTTTTGAAAATTGTGTTTAACCCTTTCCGGCATACATTTTTCAGTGAAACGAGTTTTCATGACAATATGTACATAGGGGTTTTTGGCATCGCTGATTACGAATCTGAACTCAGATTTTGAAAATTCAAAATGGCGGGTCAAATGTGGCGGCTAACGTTTGGCATATTTTTTTAGTTTTTCTAAAAATTGGTATACGGGGGTTTTTGGTATCACTGATAACGAATCTGAACTCAGATTCAGAAAATTCAAAATGGTGGAATTCAAAATATTTCTAAATTGTTTTTTGAAAGTTAGCACAGACACGGGGTCGCTGATTTTGAATCTTTATTCAAAATGACAAATTTTTAGAATATTCAGGTGATCAGTGACTCCAAAAATCCTTGTACACTAATTTTTAACAATATCCAGAAAACTTTATTATTTTGACCGCCATATTGGATCCGTAATTTTGGATTTTCAAAGTCTGCTTTCAAATTCGTGATCCGCGACCCCGAAAACCTCTGTATACCAATTTTCAGAAAAAAATCCAAAAATATTCCAAGTTTCGGGCGCCATCTTGGATCCTCCATTTTAAATTACACAAATCTGAGTTCATATTCGTGATTACTGATCCCAAAAACCACTGTATGCCAATTTTCAGATAAAATTCAAAAATATTCCCAATTTTGGCAGCCATATTGGGTCCACAATTTTGAATTTTTAAAATCTGAGTCCAGATTCGTATTCAGCGACCCCAAAAACCCTTAAGTACCCATTTTCATAAGGATATAATGAACAGTTTTTTCAATAATGAATTTGTTCAACAAAAAAGGCTTTTTTCATCTTTGTTTATAAGTATAAACAAATTATTTGAAAAATTTAGACCCATTACACAGAAATTTCAATTTTATATCACCCTGCGAGCATAAAATTTTTAAAAAATCTGTGTAAAATCCAATAAAAACTACTCTGAAATCGCAAAAAATGATATGAAAAAAGAGAGCTTATAAAAAAAACTTTATCTGTTCCGGGAAAATAAAGATTTAGTGTGGCGGTATCGCACTGTAACAGTCCTAAAAGTTTTAAAAGTGGCTTTTAGTAGAAATTGAAAATTTTATATTGGAATTTAATTATACCATAAAATATGAATCAGACAGATAGAAACAAAACTACAATGCTTCCAGGTACAGTCGAGAGTGGCGCGAACTCGCGATCTGTCGGTGTTACTGTAGCAAAAGTCACTGGACCATAATAAACTGTAATGTGATACAGCACTCTTCATACAAGAGTAAAAATATCTCAAGTGTGCCACTTTTAAATCGATAATTCTATTTCAATCAATTTATATAGTTTTCGATTTTTTTATATAAAAATAACTGCTCTAAAATATTTTTGCAAAATTTTTCTTTTTTTAAGTTATTAACAATCAAAGTTCTTGATCATTTTTTTCAAACACGGATTACTTGCGAACGGTTAATCGAAGTTCAATAAGTGAGTTATGAAAAATTTTGTTACGAAGTATACTTTACGCTAAAAAATTGTTCGGTATGAAAAAACATTTTTTTATTCCTAAATAATCATTTGTTTTAAACAATTGATAATTACTTAAACTTCTGCGCATGTGAAAAAATTCTTTCATGTTCCAATAGATTCTACAATCTCTTTCGAAAATTTTGGTGAAAAAAAAGTTCGTATTTTGCAGCGCTGGTCGAGTACGTTCGGTCGCGCGCGGGTATCATGTTGAGTACGATATGACACGAATGTTTCACTAAAATGATCCATGTTAAAAAAAAGATGTTTCAATCAAGTTGTTCAACCTTCTACAATGTATAGTTATTTTTGTAATCAAAAAGGTGAATTTTCAACAAAGTAGATCCAGTATTAACTAAAAAAATTCGCTTTTCAACTAAAAGTTGAATGGTTAAGTTTTTAGTTAAAAAGATTAATATAAAAATTATTACATTATCAAAGTAAATCACTTTTTCAAAATAATAGATTAATTTTAAATTAAAAGAATGAAGCATCATTTAAACAAAATTAATTTTTTAATAAAGTTGATCAACTTTAAGCCTAGAAATAGGGAAACAATTGGGTAATAAATTATTTTGAATAAAATTATTATGGGTATCATATTAAATACAATATGTTAAGTTAACTTAGTTTAAGTAACTTCAATCTTTGTATGACTACAAAAATATTTTAAAAAGCCTTTAATGTTAAGAAAGTTGTTTGATTTATTTAAAGATAACACTTCATCTTAAAACCCCTTTTTTATTTAGGAAACGTCTGTTATGTTTTCAAATATAATACAAAAAATTTGACGTAACAGCGATAAGGGGAGAGCCAAAAAGAAATGTTACGGCCCGTCACATTGC
>NC_046661.1:146775688-146826869 GCF_010883055.1 Belonocnema kinseyi | reverse complement strand
CTGTACACATTAATTTAAAAAATAAACAATATTAATACTCTTATAAATTTTCCAATATATTATTTGAATAATTTGAAGGCAGCGTGACTATTGCCACTTGCTATTTAAAAACTTCATAGTCTTCGAATCATTAATTCAATTGAGTCAAAATTTAAACAACAATTTATTTCTGGTCTGTGCCTTCGGCCTGACCATGATGACTACCCATCCCCTTCTCCCGCGATTTGGACGTGTGTTACTCTCTCTTTCACCCTTATAAACTAGTCTTTCCCTCTTTATCATTCCCTTACCGTTCGACAGTGAAAATTATTTGTGTTAAATCAGAGATTTTCCATATTCCTGGTTGCTTTTCTCTTTTTCGTCCAAATTTTTCGTCGGCGTATTCGTCTTTGAACATTAGACTATTTCTTGGTGCTCGCTCTTAGGCAGCCTATGGCTTGTTTTGGACGATTCGTCCTGTGCAACTGTCCACGCTAAATCTTAGTTCTCGTCCTTTGGCAGCCTTTGAAATTTATTTTCTTTGCCCTAGATCAGTCGTTGATTCGCACAAAGCAGAAGGCCTTGAAGATTCGCACGCATCAACCGCTTTTCATTGTTTATTTACAGACGGATCATCCTAGACTGGATGTTTTGCAGAGCACTGATTATCAATCCTCCTTCTTTGGTGTAAAAGTTATATTGCGTTACACCTCAAGGTGAATCAATTTTGAATTCAATTGAAAATATGCGTCCTCTCATAATTTCAAGATCAGCAGCCTCAAATGAATTAACTCGTAATTCTCAGAATTATCTTTTCCCATCAGACTCCCCTGTCATAGGAAGAAATTCTAATAATTCAAGAAAAAGAAAATCTTTAAATTCTATTTCAGAAGGAGAACCTTCAGACAAAAGTTCCAGATTATCCCAGTTAGAAAAGAGGTCGCATCTTTTAGAAAATTTACTGACACAAGTACTAGAAAGAATCGCTCCCAGTGTAGAGGACTATGAAGATAGATCTTTCTCAGAATACTCCGACGTGGAAAATTTTTCTTCTTGCTCTGATTATGAAATATCCTCTCCTCCGCCCAAAGAAACTGCTCTATGGAAAGCTCCTAGTTTTTCAGTGCCAGATTCGCTTTTGCCCCACACTAATAAAGAAGAGGTTATAGACTTCTCGCCTGCAACCAAAGAACTAGAGACAACAGTCTAGAAACTGTCAGAGGAACTGGCAAATCAGGGAATATTCTGTCAACGCCTTGGTAGTGACTCTTGGAACAAAATTCGCTATTTAGAAGCGCAAGAGAAACTACAGGCTGCCACAATTTTTTCAGCGTCAGTTCGCAATTAAACGGCTTAGCATCACACACCCATCATTCGGATCTGTTGGGTAAATTCGATCTTACTCTCGGTACACTCACTCATGGTTTGCTCCTTCAATGGAAAGAATTTCAATCCGCTATTGTGTCCTTGGTACAGAAGTATCAAACTATAAGTGACGATGTGAAAAAGACTCTCCTAGAAAATGAATCTTCTTTTCGAGTAATTTTAGATGATAATCTTCAGTATACATGCGGTAGACGAGCTGACATAATTGATATGAGAAGAAAGGCCTTTATACCAAAAAATAACTATGGCTTCTCTCCTTCTACTGTACTGAAAATAAACTGAGTGCATTATTCAAAGAACATGGTGGGTTCTATAATTTTTTTCGAAACTCAAAACCATCAGGGTCTGGGAAACCCCAAACTTTTGCAGGAGACAGAGCATCAAGGGGAAGTAGTAGTAAAAACCATCTACGCAGCCCTCATCGAATCGAGGAGGTTTCCATCAAAAAGCTTCTTTCAGTTCAGATAAAAAAAAGCAAATCGAGGAGGGTATGGGACATCACAGAAGTCCCTAAATATTCATAGATCATCAAGCGCTTGTAGAGGAAGAGATTCAAAAAATGTATGACTCGCAGAATCACAGAGAATTTCAAGGGGGGCAATTGAGACACATCACCAAAAGATGGGTCAGTCTTGGGGCTCCAGAATCAATCATCAGTGTTCTAAAAGGATATTCCATTCCTTTGATAAAGAAACCACAGACAATTCCATTTTCACAGTCTTTGCGCCCGACTAGAAACGAGACCATCGACCGAAATGGACAGGGAACTGACAGAGTTCATCAAGTAGGGAGTTCTAGAGAGGAAAAACGTTCCATCCGGATTCCTCTCCACAGTTTTCTTAGTCCCAAAATGAGATGGTTCCCTGCGACCGGTTTTCAATCTCAAGCGTTTAAACGAGTATCTGAGACCAGAAAAATTTCGATTGATAACCCACTCGAAAGTTCCGGGTTTCCTTCAGAGGTAAGACTTCTTAACAAAGATAGATCTATCGCAAGCTTACTTACATATCCCCATAAAAGAGTCTCACAGGCGATATCTGGCTATATACTACCGAAAGAAAATATACTGCTGGATAGCGTTGCCTTTCGGCCTCTCGAGCGCTCCTCTAGCCTTTTCAAGAATGTCGAATTGGTTAGCAGGTCAACTGAGAAAAAGAGGGTTGAGAGTTATGGTCTACTTAGACGACTTCCTTTTGGCGAACCAAGACAAGCACCTCTTGAGTCAACAACTAAAGAAAACAGTAAATTTTCTCACCTTCTTGGGATGGGAAATAAATGTTCCAAAATCAATTCTAGTACCAAGTCGAAAGTTAGAATATCTGGGCATCATGTGGAATCCTTGGACAGACCTGAAATTTTTATCCGAGAAGAACACGAAAAGAATAAAGCTAACCCTAAACAAAATAATGAGTCAGCAAAAATGGAGCTGGCAGCAAGCGAAGTCCCTCCTAGGAACCTTGGAATTCACTTCCTTTGTAGTTCCTCTAGGAAGACTATTTTGCAGGAACATGCAGCGAGCAACACGCTTGCTCCCGAAAGATTTCCCAAATCAGAGCTTTGTTCTCTCTCATCAAGTGAAGTCCGGAAAAACCTTGTGTCTTCAGTCAGACAACAAGACGGTCTTAGCTTACATACGACGTCAAGGGGGAATGAAGTCTCTGCCTATTTTACAATTGTCAAAGAAGTTGCTGATGCTGATTTCACGCTTAGATCTCCAGGTAGAGGCTCACTTCATTCCGGGAATTTACAATGCTGTGGCCGACCGATTGTCGAGAGGAAATTCGTAACCCGATCGGCATTTGTCGAAGGAGGTGACGGACCGAATTTTCGAGATGTGGGGACTCCCGCAAATAAATTTAATGGCGACTGCTCGCTCAGCAGTAGTCCCGACCTATGCATCTCAAACAATGTACCAGACTTCAGCATTCGTAAATGATTTCAGTTGGACCTGAGAGTACAAATTGGCTTGGATATTTCCTCCCCCATCTCTAGTACCGAGAGTGCTTCAACATCTCAATCCATCTCGAGGAGTGTACATATTGATTCTCCCAAAATGGGAGGAAGTATTCTGGAGAGCGGACATCAAACGTCGATCATGATGTCCCCCTTGGAACATTCGCAACCTTTATCGGAATCTTCTGGACCTTCAAACCAATGTCCCTCCTCCGAGAGTTCTAGACCTACATTTGGAGGCATGGAAAGTACGGGGTGGAGTACCCATACAAAAGAATGGCATGAAGAGGACGTAACTTTGTTGGAATCATCATGGCGAGAGTCGACGCGGAAAACCTACGCCGCACCTTGGAAATCTTGGGTAGCATGGTCTACGTCGCAAGGTATTTCATTGAATAATCCATCTCCGCAAAAAGTAGCACAGTACTTGGGCTACTTACACAGGGAGAAAAAATTGACCTACAACACAATCTTGGTTTATAAGTCGGTTGTTGCAACGTTTGCGAATCCAGCGAGACAAGAAGAGATTAGTTCACGTCCAACAGTAACGCATATGTTAAAGGCAATAAATTCATCTCATCCACCTTAAGCCAAAACAAAGATTTGGGATGTGAATATACTAATCGAGTGGATGAAGCAAAAATCTGTGAACGTTGAAAGCCATTTTCAAGTTCAAGACACGTAGCTTTATTACTGCTGTTAGCTTCGGGTAGAAGAATTCATGACCTCACACTTTTGCGAATTAATTCAGAAAGTTACGAAGACAAGGGAGATTCAATCGTCCTTTGGCCCATTTTCGGCTCGAAAACCGACAGTGTCACACATAGGCAGTCCGGTTGGGGGCTCTCTAAAAATAGAGAACAAAAAATGGATCCAACTTGGTGGCTGCGTCTCTTAATCAAGATTACTAAATCGCGAAGGAGTGCAAGAATGGGATTGGATAATCTGTTCATCACCACTAGAGGAACTGTGGCTGCAGCTTCACGTACTGTAATTGCAGGCTGGATTCGGACGGCTTTAGAGGAGGCAGGTATCAAAACATCTGCGGGTCTTCCCATAGACAAAATATTACAGAAAGAAAATTGAAAATCAACTGATACCATCTTCAAACATTATTTTAAAGATATTCAGAGACCAACTGATCGGTCAGGTATATTAGATCAAACATTCAAGCCACTTTGATTTCTGTTTGTTCTGCCAAAATGGCTGTGGGGTTTAACTTTCTCAAATTATTTTCTTCTGTTTACAAAGTACCAAACGTTATTTATTTAAGATATAGCTGTATTGTTGTATTATCGTATTACTGAATGGGTCTCTTTCACCTACATATGTATATATCGTTCTTCGTGATAACAATTTTTCAAATAAAATTCTTCTTCCAATAGTTATGTTATCATTCTGCCAAACAAGCAAACGGCAGAGTAAAAACACTTCTCAATGGTCTGGCCGAAGGCACAGACCAGAAATAATAACGTTTTTCCCCCAAAGGGTAAAAAAACGGTTATTTAGGTCTAGCCAAAGGCCTGACCAGTTTAAATCCTTGCCGGCTTAATACATTGAGGCTCGCCAAAACGCGGGACTAGCCGCCACAGTGGGAGAGTGACCTGAAAATAAAGGAGGTGGGGTGGTAAGGGAATGATAAAGAGGGAAAGACTAGCTTATAAGGGTGAAAGAGAGAGTAAAACACGTCCAAATCGCGGGGAAGGGGAAGGGTAGTCTCAATGGTCAGGCCTTTGGCAAGACCGAAATAACCGTTTTTTTACCCTTTGGAAGAAAAACGTTATTATTTCAACCTTAATCTGCAACTTTCTCACTGGAGGTTTTCCATTTCTTGTTCCATGTATTTCCATTTATTTATTCCATTTATTCCATTATTCCATTTATTTCTTGTTCCATTTATGCAATTAAAATTTTTTTATTCAAAGTACATATAAAATTGGTTAAGGCAAACAAGAAGTATGATGTAGATGTAGGCTATGTGTGTGTACAATAAGTAAATAAAAATAAAGAAAGTCGATAAGGGAAGAAGTATCATACTTCTTGTTTGCGAAAAGGAGATTGCTCAATTGTCAAGTACAATAAGTGACGTCAATTAAGCAACCATATTTAATGAAAAAAAATTGAACTTTTCCATTCAAGTCCAAAAAATCAAATATTTATTATGTAATAAAAATATAGTAAAAATTTTCTTCCGCGGGTGGTGTGGAAAGGAGTTTTATTTAAAAATGTGCCGGTTTTTCCAACAACAAGAAAACCTGCACGCATTTTTCACCTTCCTTATTTCTATTTTTTAAGTGTTTTTAATCTCCTTTATGTTCAGGGAAATAATCAGGATACTTCTATAATTTTATTGGTGAAATCTATTTTCTAAGGCCAAAGATGGTAAAATACATGTACATTTTAAAAAAGTACAAACTATTTAAAAGAATATTCTTAATATTAGTCAATGTGTATCATATTTAAGTAATATTTTGGAAATTTTATAAAATTATAAATATTGTTCATTTTGTAAATTAATGTATAAACAACAGTTTTTATTCTAAATTTCACGGGGTTTTTGTACCATGTTTGACCGCAGGGCAGAATAAATTTCAAAATTTTCTAAAAATACGTTAATTAGTTATTAAAATATCTCCCTCCCCCGCGCAATATGACACAGATCGTAACATTTGTTTTTGGCCTTCCCCTTATCGCCGTTACGTCAAATTTTTTATATTATGTTTAAAAACATGAAAGACGTTTCCTAAACAAAACAGGGTTTTTAACATAAGGTATCATCTTAAATAAATAAGACTATTTTTTTAACACAAAAGGATTTTCAATATTTTTGTAGTCATACAAATATGGAAGTTACCTCACGTAAGTACTACTTGCAATTCACCAATTTAAAACAATTTTTCACTGCCATAAAAATAAAAAATGATATTTTTAATGGCATAACATAAGTATTGTCAGTTTGTTTTTAAATTTATATAAACATAAGCATCATAAGATTTTTAAGAAAATTAAAAAAAGATTTTTACATATATATGAGATGTGTCAGAAAAGATTTTACGATATTTTAAAGAAATTTTTTTAGTTTATAGCATATTACAAAAAATTAGTAAAAACTCGTATCCTATTCGAAGATGTTTAGAAATGTTTAAAAAATTTGTAAGAAATCAAGGAATATTTGATCAATTCTCTGAAAGGTTTTCAAATTTGTGAATATTTCTTATCTATTTGACTCGTCTTGAATTCCTGAAAATATTTTCAACTGCCTCGAATTTTTCTCAACATTTTCAAAAGTCATTCAAAATGTAAATAAATTACCCTATAATCTTCTAAATTTTCACAAGCATCTGAAGAAAATTAGTTCATGCTCTTGACATTTCAAGATTTGCTTAAAGCTCCTTAACTTTATTTTTTACAGCTTCAAAACTTTGTTCTTCTAATAAATTTCTAAAGTTTACATTATTTTTCAATCTCTTGAATTCTACTTAATTTTTCCTAAATTTGCTCGAATTTTTATATTTAAAAAAATGTCATAATCTTACTGACTTGAAAAATTCGCTTTAAAATCTTTAACGCTCTTTACAGAAAATTGTAGGAAATCGTTTGATATTTCTAAAAAACTTTCGCAATTTCCTTTTAAAGTTGGTTACTCAAAATAAAACATCGTTTAAGATTTGCATACGCATATTAAGAAAATTATTTTTTCTAATCACACCCTTTTCCTGATTGTTGCTTAATTCTGAAAAATTAAAAAAAGTGTGCCTTTGAAATAATTCAGATTATTCTTCGATAATTTTGTTTATCTTTTCTCATGTGCTTAAATGTTCTTAAGTAATCTCTTGAAATTAATTTTTCGTAATAAAAGATTATTTTCATTATTCCTAGGAACCTAAATTTTTTTAATTTTCATCAAACCTTACAAAATTCTTTAAAAATCTTTGCAAGTTTTAATTATTTTTTAATCGTTTAAAATTTCTGAACATCTCTCAAACTTACTCTTTGAATGTACATTATTTAAACCAACATAAAGTTTTAAAAAAAATGTGCAACAAGATTGCACAAGAAAGCTTTAAAATAATTATGTTCCTTAATTTTTCTAAAATTATCTAATATGGAAAAATTGCAAAAGACTAAAAAATATTTTACACACTTTTAAAAAATTCTAGGAAACAATAAAAAATATTTTGTGATCTCTTTTCAGTTTTTAATTTTCTCTTAGAATTTATCGCAAAGCAATCGTTTAAAACGTTGCCATGAACTTTCTTTCATTCTTTTGACGACCTGAACGCAAAAATCAATGGAAATTCAGTTTACCGAAAAGCTCGTAATAGCTAGTTATCCACTGAAATCGAATCGTCCAGTCGGGCGAGATCGGGTTCGTCCTCGTACATTTTCGGCTTCGAACGAGGCTTGTCTTCGCAGCGTCTAACAGAGTCGATTCACCGATACACGCCGTTTGTCCTGTTCCCCTTTCTTACAGCCCAAGCCTCGTTGTCTACTTTTTACAGCCAATATTCTATTCCTAATTTTTGCAGGCGTAAAATTATAATCCATTTTTAGGAACTTTTCTATAGCTGCTTCTTACTCATCAACGAGATATTTTCACTTTTTATTGTTAGCCGCTCAACTCAACGACGTCTCCTCGTGCAAAAATGCAGTTGATTCCCTATCAACAAAGTTTGATAAGTTGTCATCAAAAATCGATAACGCCATAGTGAGGATCGCGATGCAGAGAAGGGCATGGAGGACTTATCAAACAAGATTTCTGTCGTAGAAGGTACACTAGACAACTTAAGTACTCACCCACCTCTCGAAAAGGTTGACGAAACCCGTTTAATTATGCTCAGCGTCTCTGAAATGGAGCAGCGTAACCTCAGGAGAAAAAATCTTATTCTTGTCGACCTACCCGACAGAGCTATATCTGAAAATAGTTCGCAAACAGAAAATTGCATGAAGACCCTCATTACTGAAACCTTAACAGGCATTGTTTCCGAAACTCACCTTACAAATTTAAGAGGACTTAGAATTGGTACATTTTCACAGACCCAGGTAAAACCACGACCTGTCAAACTGATCTGCGACACAGAGACATCTGCGCATGCTGTTCTTCGTGCATTCATAACTGCGAAGAGAGAGCTAAAACACGAAAAGAAGCTAAAATCACTGTGGATCTCCTTAGACAACACAAAAATGCAACAGGAGCAAATTGCTGTAGTAAAGACGAACCTGGAAAATCGACGCAAGAGAGGAGAGATATATATTTGAAAATATCCTTCAAAGGGGGAGTTCTAGTGGTCGCGAAGCACTTTTCAACAGGGAAAGAAGCAACTGGCACATCACCCACGCTAACAAGCGTTTGAATGTAAGTACTCCCCTCCCTAAGCGCTCGAGTACAATCCTGTCAATCTACTATCAAAACCTCAGGGGCGTACGTACAAAACTCAATAACCTGCGCAAATCAGTTCCAACTTGCTCTTACCATATCATTGTTTTTTTCTGAGACATGGTTACACAAAGGCATAAATTCGGCGGAACTAGAATTTATGGGATTCGACATTTTTAGACTAGATCGAAATGTTTTAACTGGTGATTGTCAACGTAATGTCGGGGTTATGATAGCGGCGGATCAGGGCTTAGGATGTATTAAACTCCATACGAATATTACTTCTGCAGTGCACGTTGTAATCAAAATAGTAATAAGGAAATGCATCCACATCATTGGAGTCTTCTGCGTTCCACCTAACGCCAGCCTCATCAAATAATCGTATGTTTCCTGGAAGGCCGATCCTGATCTTGGACCTGGTTGCCCACCCATAGGAACTCAACAATTACAAATTGTCAACACGATTTTGGACACGTTAGATTATATAAGATTAGCTCAAATTAACGATAAATTTAATGTTTATGGCTCTTTATTAGCTTTAGTTTTCACCAACAGCATAACAGAGTGTGTCAAAATAGCAATAGCACCCTTCCTACCTATTCACAACTACCATCCTACTCTGACCCTAGAAAAAAATGTAAACATTGTTATCAACGAAATTCATTCATAAAATGACATTCATACGCGTTATAATTTTAAGATCGCCAATAATGCAGCCAGCTGTTCGTTCTTATCCAAAGTAGATTAGGATTTCCTGTTCGATAACTTGACAATAGATGAGGCCATTGCAAAATTTTACGCGTATGTGTACATTGTCGTCGACCTCTTTGTGCTGATTTAAATATGTAAATCATCGACATATCCATACTGGTTCAGTGATGAGCTCAAAGAGTTGATAACATCGAAAAAGTATGCTCATCTTAAATATAAGCAAAAGTGAACTAACATCGATTACCAACGGTTTTCTAATCTAAGAAGCCAGAGTAAACGTCTAGCCAACTTGTGCTGGAAAAAGTACTTTGACGATACAGAAAGATGAATAATATCGAACTCGAAAACTTTTTGGAAATACACAAACTCCATGCGTGAAAACTCTGGTATTTTAAACCAAATGTTGTTAAACGGAGAAACTGCTGACACTAGTGAAGACATAGCCGGGCTTTTCGCATCTTTTTTTAAATCTGTTTACCAAACGCTAACTAAAACTGTTCCAAATTTTAGTTTCGCTAAATCGATTGACTTCTCTAATAATTATATAAACAGAAACGAGATTAAAGATAAACTACTCAGTCTTGAATCGAATAAAGGGGCGGGATCTGATGGTGTGCCTCCCTTCCTCCTGAAATTCTGCTGCTCCACATTTTTACAACCACTGTTCCTCTTATTTAACAAGTCACTCGCAGAAGGTCATTTTCCCCTTGAGTGGAAAAATGGTATCGTAATTCCCATCCTCAAAAACGGGAAACGTAACGAAGTCAAAAACTATCGAGCCATAACCATACTCAATGCGATTCCTAAAATATTCGAAAATATAAACAGCGACAAATTATACCTTACCTCATCTAATACTATTATCGAGGAGCAGCATGGCTTCAGGAGGGGGAGATCTACCACCACAAATCTATGTGTCTATACCCACTATCTCTTTAACGAGATAGAATCAGGCTTCCAGGTCGACGCCATATATACAGATTTTTCAAAGGCGTTTGATAAAGTTGATCATGCAATTCTTTTGGCAAAGCTTAGCGCCTTGGGGGTTTGAAACAATATGCTCATGTGACTGGCAAGCTATCTTAGCGATAGATGGCAGTCAGTTCGCGTCAAAAACAGCTACTCGGAACCCTTTCAAATTACTTCCGGGGTCCCACAGGGCTCGCATTTCGGCCCTCTCCTATTTCTTCTCCATATCAACGACATTAGTTTGTTTATAAAATTCTTCTTTTTTCTCTTCTTTGCTGATGATCTAAAGTTATACAAAACAATCTGCTTTCAATCTGATTGCATCAGCCTTTAGTCAGATCTCGATCAACTGCAGACTTGGTGCACTGAGAATGGGATGCAACTGAACATGCTGAAGTATTCTATTATAACCTTCTCTCATAGTAAATCTATCCTTACTCATCAGTACAACGTGGCAGGAGAGGAACTTACTAGGGTCGCCGTTGGTGCTAGACCTTGAGATACTGCTAGATGATTCCTTAATCATAGACAAATAGGCAACTGGGTATGTACAAAAATAGATAGAATCACGATTAGAGCAGCAAAAGAATATTGCTTAATATACTTCGAATCTCTGAAAGATTTATGTTTGCTGACATGTGCTTTTTGTATAATCTTTTAAACAACAACATCGACTGCCCAAGTGTGAATTTCCTAAAAAAATCGAAAACTCAAATTATCTTTGAAAATATTAGTTTTTAATTCAAAAAACAAATTTTAACCGAATAATTCATTTTTCCAGCAAAAAGATGAATTTTAAACTAAACTAATGAAGATTCAACAAAAAAACTAAATTTTTAATAAAGTAGTTTAATCTTCAACAAAGTATAGTGGAATTTTCAACTAAGAATATTAATTTTCTACCCAAAAAGTATTTTTTAACGGATTGGTTCGAACATTCAACCTAGCAGTTGAATTTTAAATAAAAAAAGATGAATTTTCAATAAAAAAATTTAATAATTGGTATTTAAAAAAGTTAATAATTTTAATTTGAATACCAACTACTAAATTTTTAAATTGAAAATTCATCTTTTTTGGTTTACAATTCAACTACCAGCTTGAATGCTTGAACCGGTTTGTTTAAAAAATACTTTTTTTGTATACAATTAATCTTCTTGGTTGAAAATTTCACTATACTTTGTTGAAGATTAACCTATCACGTCCGAATATGCTCGATTAGGGCTGGAGGTCGGAGCGCGATCACAAAAAATCAATAACTTTTGAACTCCTGCAAAATACAAACTTTTTTTTCACCAAAATTTTCGGAAGAGATTGTAGAATCTATTGGAACATAAAAGAATTCTTTCTCAGGCGCAGAAGTTTAATTAATTTTCTATTGTTTAAAACAAACGATTATTTAAAGAATAAAAAAATGTTTTTTAATATCGCCAATAATAACTTTAAAAAAAGTTTTGCAAAAATATTTTGGGGGAGTTATATTGATATAAAAACGAATAGAAAACTGTATAAATTAATTAAAAATAGAACTATCGATTTAAAAGTGGCACACTTGAGATATTTGAACCCACTAATTATTTTTCCATTTTCCTCCATACATACGAAGGAAAAACTTAAGTGAGTGACTTCGCGATTACGCTCCATTTTCTTATAAGTGAAAATGTTAAAGTCGACCTAAACGACAGTGCCACTTACGTAAGATTTTCCTTAGTACGGCAAATATGAAGTTTTTTATAATCTCAATACGTCTTGTAGTTTTTATTAAAAAAATAATTCATTAATAATAATTATTATAAAAGTAAACTTAATATAGTAACAAATAAAATAAATCTCGCTCAGCGAATAACACTTTTTGAAAGTGGAGATATTATAAGCGCGCCCAGTAAAATTTATTTTCCCGGTTCATAATGTACCTCTGACAATCTCAGTCAGCATTTGACACAGTACGAAAAAGTAGATGTTAGAATTTGACACTGCGAAATTGGTGATGGGTGAGGCCTTATATTGGTATACCGAATTACTGGTTCACACTCTCGTGTATAAATTCAAATGTGGAACTAGTCTGGTTTCCGACCAGTCGACCCTACTTAAATTCGGGGGCTAGTCGGGTCATCTGACTAGCTCCTGACCAGTAACGTCACGGTAGATTAGTCGGAGGCTGTCAGATGACCCTACTTATTCTAGTAAGGGCCTGATCGGGTACTAGTAGGGGTCATATGTAAATATAATTACACTTTAAATAAAATTTTTGGGGACTTTTCCGCAAAATTGTGTTGACGCTAATTTCCACACATTTTGGAAATTTTCCCCAAAGCTTGGTAGGGAAATTTGCGGAAATTTCTATAAACTTCTTTGAAATATTTAAAAGTGCTAAAATTTAGCCAAGATTTAATGGGGAACATATCCTAGCTTTACTGTTCGAAATTGTACATCTTACAGTCTACTTTTTCCGTGCAAAATCAACTGAAACCTTCTTAAGCGGAAAATTCAACTATTTTCTCAAAAATTGATCTTTTTGGTTAAAAAATTCATCGAATTTAGTAGAAATATCTTTTTTTTTCTATAAAAATGCAAATTTTTGGTCAAAGATTCTTCTTTTTTACTGGAGTATTCGACTATTTTCTTTGAAAGATTTAGTTAAATCACTTTGTTCAGAAATAATTTTTTTCTTGGTTTATATTTTCAGTTGAAAATTAATCTCTTTGGTTGAAAGTTTAACCGTTTTCTAAAAAATAGTATTTTTTCATTGCTAATTTAACTGATTGAGCAAAATTTAAATAACATACTAATTTTTTTTATTTCTGTATTAAAGACTTTATTTCCGTGTTTAGAAATTTAACTGTTTAGTAAAAAAGCCGATTTTTGGTTTAAGATTAATTTTTCATTTTTGTTGAAAAGTCATACTCTTGTAAGAAAAATCAATTTTATCTTTTTATGTTTGAAATTCAACTATTATGTTCTCTTTTTTTACAAACCATTAGTTTACGTCAGTTTCACATGTTATAAAATTCTTTTTCTGTTAAACTTTGATCTAATAAAATTCTGTTTATTAAAAAGAATTGGAAAATCTTTATTTCTGATGTTTAAATCTTCAAAATTTAAACAAATTTATTTAAAAGTCTTCAAAATTAAAAAACTGTTCAACTGCAAATCCTCCTAATTTAAGAACTTTTATTTTAAAATTCTTTAAAATTGAAAAGTTATTTGTTGTGAACATTTGCAATTAAAATTAGGGACGTTTCGAGTTTTAAAATTGAAATTTTTGGAATTTTGATCATTATTATTCGATGTTATTATTTCGAAGTTTTATGTTTTGCAGTGATAAATCTGTAATTTTGATTATTAGGAATTGAAAACTTTACATTTCATATTTAAAATCATCAAATTTATTTAAACCTAAAAGATTTTATTATTTTATATACCATTAAAATTAAAGAGTTCTCAATTGTAAGTCTTTGAAATAAAGAATTTTAAACTCTTAATCAAGAAGTATGATGAGTTTTAAATGATGAATTATAAAAAATTGAACTACTGAAAAAATGTTCTAAATTAAATTCCTTTAAAATATGAATCTTATAAACTAAATAGCTTGGGATTTTATATTTTCGGGATTTAAGATTTAGCTATTTTAATTTCTCAAAATTGCAGAAGTTTCAATTTTTAATTATTAAAATTAAATAATTTAAAATGTTCAAAATTTACCATTAGAAAGGTTTGTATTGTCATGACCTAAATTCGATAATTCTTTAATTTAAAAGAGTTAGAATTTAAGACTTAACTTCTTTTTTTTTAACTCATCAAAAATTAAGAATTTTTATTCATACATATTCAAAATTGAAGAGTTTTTTATTTTGAAAATTAAAAATTATGCAAGTTTAAAGTTTCACTATTTAAAAAGTTTAGAAATTTAGAATTTTTTGAAATTATAAGGCTACATTGTAAATATTCAAAAATGAATTATGTAAAAAACATTCATCACCAAATATATTAAACAAGAAATATTATTCTGATAATTTTTATAAATTTAATAAAAAAGATGTTAAACAAATAATAAATGTTTAAACAAGAGGATTATCGAGAGAAAAAGAAGGCCTAAATATAATATTTATTGGGTGAACATTATTTGTCAAACATTCCTTGAGAGGTGACTAAAATATAATTTACAAAAATTTAGTAAAAAGTACTTTTTTTACATTCTTAAGAAGATCGAGCTTTTCCCATTTGAAACAGGGTGTTATTTTCAGAAGCCGATGGCACCAGTTAAAGTTGATGGATTCGAGAAAAAGATGCAATGGACGAGTGGGTCTCGTGATCAGATTCCTACCTTACCGACATTTTTTTTCCTAATTCATTTTCACTCGAAGCACAATATCGGGTGGAAAATTTGGGATAATTAATAAGAAGCACTAAGAAATCTAGGTCTGGTCCTAACTTTTAATAATTGTGAAAAAAGTAGAAAACAATTAGATACAAAAACACTTTTTTCATCATTATTAAAATTAAGGCCGAGACACAGATTTCCTAGTGCTTCTTATTTAGTATTCCAAATTTCAATTCACTGTGGTGCTTCGTGTGAAAATAATTTAGGACAAATGGGATAAAAATGAAAAAATGCTGAAATCTGATAAAAACATTTTATAACAGTTTTTGATGTTTTCTAAAAAGACATTACAGAAATGAAAAAATTCAAATTATTTTTGATAATTATTCTGAAGTGAGTAAATTTTTCAAACTTTTTGTTTAAATATAGTATTTTTCTAAATTAATTTAAAATTTCAGAATTACTAAAAATACCTTACCCAAAGTTTCAACATTTCAGAAATTTTTTTAGAAAATCAAAAAATAATGAAATTACCAAAAATTGTGTTCCCTCTACCGGTCAGTCATAATAGAAAGATACGTACTGCCTGACTCTGATCGTTTATTCTACTGGAGCAGTCGCGAGTCTTTCCGTGATGGAGATGGGCGTATGGTCAGCCAAACTTAACGTCTACTGAGTTTAAAGTTGATGCTTAATTTGGTTTGCCGTCTTTTCAGTTAAAAATAAATTTTTTAAATTGGAAATTCAACTGTTCTATTTTGAGTTAAAAATTTCTCTTTTTTAGCCGAACATTAATGTATTCTGTTAAAACTAATATGTCTTTTGATAGAAATTTTTTTTTTGTTACAAAATTTTGTCCAAAGTTAAACTTTGTAGAAAATTAATGTTCGTCGTGAAAAATTAATTTTTCTGGGTACATTTTTTTAGCTTAATTTTTTTAATATTCCATGTTTGATTTAAAACTTTTATTTTAAGAGTTCAACTATTTGGTTGAAAGTTCAGATGCATATTTAGTTAAAAATGCGTTTTATGCGAAAGAATAATATTTCTAATTTAAAATGTATTTATTTTCTTAAAAATTCAACTAATTCGTGGAAAATTCATTTTTTTGATGAAAATTATTTGTTTTTTCGTTGAAGACTAAACTATTTTTTTAAAATTCTTCGGTTGTTGGTTAAAAATTATTTCCATGACTAAAAATTAACATATTCAATTTTTGGCCAAAATTAATATTTTTTAAGCTTAAAATTCAACTACTTGTTTAAAAATTTATGTATTTTGTAAAAAATTAATTTTCCTGCTTGAAAATTCATCTCTTTGGATAAAAATTCGTCTTTTTTTTCGGTGAAAAATTAATCTTCTTACTCTTTTTGATTTTTGGTTTAACAATTGTATTTTTTGGTTGAAAATTTAACCATTTGATTTAAAAGTACTGTATTACGTCAAAAGTTAATTTTTTGTAGAAAATTATTCATCTTGGATAAAAATTCTTCCTTTTTAGGTAGAAAATTAATCTTCTTGGATAAAAGTTTATAATTTGTTTAGAAATTCTTTTTAGTTGAAAACTCCGTATTTTTGATAAAAATTCATTTTGTTCTGTAAAATAATAATAATTTTTATTAAAATTAATATATTTTGTTGAATTTTCGACTTTTTTGCTCAAAAATTAATCTCTTTAATTTAATTTCACCTTTTTTGTTGGAAGTTAAACTATTTGGTTAAAAATTCATTTTTTGGAGTATAGATGTATAATTTTCATTAAAAATGGGCCTTTTTGGGTAGACCATTTATCGTTCTCATTGAAAATCTATACATGTTGTTGAAGACTAGTTCGTTTTGGTAAAAAAATTTATCTTTTTGGTTATAAGTTCCACCATTTGTTAAAAAATCACTTTTTTGTAGACAAAATTTCACAATTTTCGTTCAAATTAATATTCTTGGCATAAATTTTATCTTTTTAGTCCATTAATCATCTATCAGCTTAAAAACTCATATTTTTTCTAAAAGATTTAACATTTTAATAGAAAAAAATTTTAATTCATATTTTTAGTTTTAGCTCAATCCATTTCGTTGAAAAATCGTCTTTTTGGTAAAAAAATATTGTTCTCGGTTAAAAACTCACCTATTTATTTAAAACCATTTTTTTATTAAAGAAAATTATTTTTTTTTTCTTCAAAAAAGAAATTTTTTAATAAAAAACACAAATTTTTAACTAAAAAAGATACATTTTCAAAAAGGAAAATTAATTTTTCACCTAAATGATGAATCTTAAACCAAAAAGATAATTTTCTACAAAAAAAAACCGAATTTTCAAATAAAAAGTTCAATTTTATGTTTTTAACCAAATGTGAAATAGTAAATTTTAAATTATCAAATTAATTTTTAACCGATAACGACGAATTTTTAATGAAATAGTTTAAACTTGAACTAATATAAATTTTTATAGAATAACAAAAACAATTTCTCTGCTAATATGATAAATAGATCATTTATCAACTAAAACTATGAATTTTTGGACCAAAAAGATGGATTTGAAGGAAAATTATGAATATAAAAAAAAATTTTAAACGAGTGCTTGAAAGTCTAGCTAAAAAGATACATTTTTTTACCAAAAAACACATTTATTTAACAAAATGTATGAATTTTTAACCACAAATCAACTTCGAACAAAAAACTTTGAAATAACATAATTAAAGAGAATAACTTTTTGTCAAAAAAGTAAATTCTTCAACAAAATATATCAATTTTCAACCAAACAGATAAGTTTTCAAAGAATGATGAACTAGAAACATAATTTATTACCGAAAAGATCAATTTTCAGCCAAGAAGATTAAGTTTCGACAAAAAAATTAACTTTTGTCAAAATTCATTAATCCTTAATCAAATAGTTAAATCTTTAACCAAAGAAGATAATTTTTAAACCAAGAATAAAATAGGCAAAGAATATTAAGTTTCTTGAAAAAATACACATGCCTTTTTAACCAAATGGTTGAATTTTTAACTTAAAAAAGCTTATTTAACAACCAAAAATTAAAGATGTTAATTAAAACAAACGACGTTAAAACAAACGACGAAGTATTAAGAAAATAATTTTCAACCAAAGAAATACACTTTTGACCAAAACGATGGATTTTGAACTGCAGAAGATCACTTTCCAACTAAATGTCGATTTATGTTTGAAAAAATTAATTTTTAATTAAACAAAGAAGTTGCCTCTCTGTAGGTTCGCCTAGTATTGGCAGAACATTGGCAGCACGACCAGGGCGGCACTATGCCAGTAGTACAAAAACAGACTTTAAAAAAACACTTCTGTAAGTGTTGTAAGGGTTGTAGAATAGTCTAAAACACCTAAAACGCAAAAGGTTACACGAAGGTTTAAGGAAAATTGTTATTTAAAAAATTGTAGCGCAATGTGGCAACATTTCTAAGTTCCGTCGATACAAATTTTAAATTCTGATTAAATGTTATTATCAGAACTTTTAAAATGGTATAAAACGCGAAAACATAAAATATGACAGGAAAAAAAATTGCAGTCGATTTAAATTATTTATTTAATAATTATTTTGTTAATATTCCTGTTAACAGTTGGTGTATTTTACATTTACACAACGTCATATAATAATAACTAATTTAAAAAATAGAGGTCAATATTTGGTACTTTAACTTTTTTGAACTGTAGCTTATGTATTCATTCTAAGCAGTTCCATTAAAATTGAACACATAGTTTTAAAATTTTATTTATGTAATTATAAATAATGTGATTGATAAAATAATTTGAAGCAAATTATTTTAGTCAACAAATTACGACGTTGACCCAGTGGGAAATTCACCACCGGTACAGTATCACGAATGTAGTGTCGGTCGGAGTTCGGTACTGGCACGGTAATGTTAGAATACTGGCAGGATTATTGGCTTTATATCGGTAAAACCCCTAATGATAACAATCTTCTGTACTGACTTGCAGTATTTAGCCAGTACTGGCCTATTTCTTACATTTGGTATTGGTGCGGTACCATCTGTTAGTACTTGCTTAGTACTGACTCAACCAATACTTCAAACTCGACGAGGTGCTGACCTGTAGTACTGGCCCACTACTTCAGATTAGTACTGGACAGGTACTGGTCAGGCTTCTAATGATAACGAAGGTATCCCAGGTAGAAATACACCACCGGCCCAGTACCGCCTGCTGGAGTTCTAGTACTGGCTGGTTGTACTTTGCCAGTCTTATGCCATTACTGGATTATAATAATTGGCGGTACTGGCCTATAAGTACTGCTGTAGTATTGACTGCCAGTACTGGGGCAGTACTGGCAAACCTTTGGCGTACGAACCTGCCGGAGTTAATTTTAAAAATGATAAATAATTGTTAAATTGTTTTAAAGACCATCTATTCATCATCATACGACTGCATATAGTCCGAATTATTAT
Organism: Belonocnema kinseyi; assembly: GCF_010883055.1. NCBI lineage: Eukaryota > Metazoa > Arthropoda > Insecta > Hymenoptera > Cynipidae > Belonocnema > Belonocnema kinseyi. The sequence goes on along the minus strand of NC_046661.1, from coordinate 146,807,748 downwards.
TTATAATTACAAAAATATAATTTTCAAATGATTTTTTAAATTTCAACACCCATTATTTCTGCAATCCAAAGACATAACCAAAAGGTTTTAACACATTAAATTACAAATAATATTTCTAACGCTACGGGGGTTTCGAAGCTACATCTATATACCTAAATCTATAGCATAGCAGCCGGGAGTGCTAACCACTGCTCTAAATTGACAAGTTTAATGAGAATATAAAATTTGTATCGACGGAACTTACAAATTTTAACACGTTGTGCAACAATTTTGCAATAATAATTTTCTTTAAACATTTGTGTAACGTTTTGTTTTTTAGGTGTTTTAGGCTATTCTACAACGATATTTCAAAACACCCGGACAACATTGATAGACGTGTTTTTTTAAGTCTATTTTTGTACTAAAGGCATAGTATCGTCGCGGTCATGAAGTCAACTTTCTGCCAGTACTGGGCGAACCACCGGCTGTCTGTACTTGTTTACAGAACTGGGCCAGTACTGCGTCGGTGGTCAACTCCAGCACACTACCGACATTTCCACCTGGAAACATGAGTAACTGTTCTGTTTTGAAAATTTACATTCAAATTACAATTTTTCATTAAAAAAAACATTGTTTAAATTCTAATTTTAAATACAATTAGTGATAATTAGAAAAAAATACGCCAATCGCTAGAGAAACTCTTGCGCCAGTATAGTAGACACCGTATCACGCCAAGCATTGGCTGTACTATTATCTCGGTTCTTAATCAGCACTTCAAGTTATTATGTGGCCAGAACTACGACAATCACTGGCGAAACACCAATACCGGTATTTGACCAGTAATGCATATTAATCTTAAGCCAGTAGTACACCAGTATGATGCCAACTGTTGTTTCAACGCATGTGTCAGTATTTTACCGATAAATGTATTAGTACTGCGCCAGTAGTAGATCCAGTATTACGCCAACCGTTGGAAAAACTCCTATGCCTGTATGACACCAGTGGTAATGGTCAGTACTGAGCCAGTTGCAAACCAGTACGATGCCAACCGTTGGTTAAACTCTTATGTCAGTATATTTCACTAGTAATGAATATTCTTCCTAAGCCAGTAGTACACCAGCATGATACCAACCGTTCGTTGAAAGCTTGTATCAGTATTTGACCAGTCCTACGTATCAGTACTGCGCCAGTAATAGACTCAGTATCATGACAACCACTGGCTGAACTCTTATGTCGGTTGTCAATCTGCACTCGAAGTTGGTATGTGGCCACTGCTACTTCAATCGCTGAGAAAGCGCTGGGGCCAGTATTTCACTAGTAACATAAATCACTCCTCAGTCAGTAATACACCAGTATGATGCCAACCGTTTGTTATACTTTTATTTCAGTATCAAAGTTGAAAACACATAACATTAAGGATGTACAAATGGGCACATGTGCGGCATAAAGAATTATAACCCGGAGAAACATCAACACTCTACGACTGTACATCTCACGCCGTCAAGGTGGTCGCGGAATATTGAGTCTTGAATGTCTTCACAACAGGATTCTTCTGGGTACAGTACATAAGGTCGCAAATGGAAGAGACCCTCTTCTTAAAATGGTCAGGAATCACAAAGAAATGGGCAAAGGAGCGTTTCTCTATAAAGCAGCGGAGGAGGCTGCTGAAACACTCGGACTTAACTTCAGTATTAGGAGTGAGCAAAATGCATCAAATCTTATCTATCTCAAGTGCTCACTCCTGAAAGCCCGGATTAAGAAAGCACAAAAGAAAAACTTTCGTGAACAGCTCCTCGATAAGAGGATGCACGTTATCTTCCACAGAAATGTGGAAGATCAGTCAATGTCGTGTGAGCTAACGTTTGCTTTCCTTAAATCGCTCGGATTGAAGTCTGGTACGGATGGTTTCATTTTGGCATGCCAAGATGGTGTCATTTCCACCTTAACATACCGTCGCCACATTTTGAACCAAGACATTCCCGATGGTAGCTACAGGGCGTGCCCTGCACACCCCGAGCATTTAGCTCGCATACTATCTAGTTCTCCAAATAATGCGGGAACGACCTACATCCAAAGGCACAATGTGGCACTAAGAGTGCTTTATGGCCATCTCTGTCACTTTTACGGCATTAACCTTAATATCGCTCCTCTAAATGCTTCTAGGAAAATCGAGTCAATTATCGAGAATGGGAAGTGCCGCATATACTAGAAATTTATATTCTCGACAATTGATTCTGTTGTACATTCGAGGCCAGACATGGTTCTTCTTGACTTCGAGAAGCGAACCATGTTCGTTATCGAATGTTCGGCAGCAGCTGACAAAAACATCATAGTCAAGGAGAATGAAAAAAAGAGATGCATAGAGACCTTATAAGGGAGTTGCAGCGATTGTACCCGGAATATTCTGTTAAACTAATCGTCCTGATCATCGGCGCTCTTGGAGATGCCAAGCTTTCACTCGTTAATAGCCTGAAAAGCATCCCTGCATGTCAACAATATCCTAAAACACTTTCGAGAAAAATGCAGAAGGTGGTAGTCCTTGGATCAATCCGTGTTCTCAGGGTGAACGAAACTTTTGCCGGATCGTCGTATTGAATTCGTTACAGACTGTAACCACCTATCTCACGGTCGTGAGATATGGTTGTGGCTGAAATTTTACAGCGATTTCGTTGGGAGCGGGTGCAATTTTTCAGATTAGCACCCACTCCCGGCGAAATCCTGCGGTTGTCCTTATGACAAATTTTTAATTATATATATTTAAAATACCCAAGCAGACAGGAACAACGCCAAAACCACGATGCTCTCTTCCTGACACCCGAAAATAGAATGTGGTTCGAAATAAAAACACATCACAAACTTATCTGAAACATCCGGTGAGACTGAAAAGGTAAACCGGTAATCCAAATCGAAAGAATGGTCAACATCAAGAAATTCCTTTGTATGTCTGGGAACACTATTATAACAGGGTCCCAAACGAACATCACTTTTGTGTTCCTCTATCCTAGTATTTAAAGTCTGACAGTCTGTCTCAAATAAGTCGTCTCAAAAATTTTGCAAGTTATCTTGTAGAAAACACCACCCTTTCAAAATTATCCAAAGGGTCCTTGCAAAAAGTTATTATTAAAATCATTTTAAATAGTATACTGAAAATGTTGCAAATTGTCTTATTTTTTTAAGGTCAAACATTTCCAGAATTAGAAGTGAATTGGAAGTATGTTAACAACATAATAAAATTATTGATCTTTTAAAACATCAGGTTTTCCTGAATCAACAATTTTTAAACAATTATGAAAAACGTAAGAATAAATTTTCTATTTTGATTAATCAACAAACTAATATTTAAGAGCAAAATTTTAATTTGCACAGAATCTTTGAAGAAGGTAATAAGGATTCTTGGTTTTGAAAATTGGGAGATATTCCAATTCCTGATTCAGTTACAGATATTCGCAGATTAGGTAGAGGTTTCAGTAATCGTGCAATAAAAAGTAGGTCGAAGCAAATGATGAAAGTAGTCAAAGATGTCGTATCAAGTATACACAAAATTCCGATAATAGATCAGCAAGATTTATGAAACAAGCTGTTACAATTGTCAAAAAAGCTTCATTGATCAAAATTATTTGCACATTCGTAATATTGATCGTAGGATTCCTAAAGGTTTCATGATAACGAAAAGTTTTCTCAAAAGCAACCCTGATATAATTTTCATGTATGAAAAAATTAGATTATGTTAGGGATATGAGAAGTTACTTTGCAATCGTGATTGTTTTGATTTTTAAATGAAAATCCGGTAGAACAATTAAAAAAGGATCTTTTAAGATGCACGACAATTGGAGAAAGAAAGGACCTTTAAGAAAAGATATAATATGTAATAAAATTAATATTGAAGAAACAGTTCTTTTCTGGTGTTATGGATCGAGAAAGATTCACAAGGATGACTATCATTTGAGAATAAATATTTAACTATTATTACTACAACTGAATTTTTGGAATAAAGTTTCAATTTGATTCTCAAAGACTCTATCACAACTCTAAATATAATATTAAAAGTGGCTGGGAATTTCAACAAAGCAATATGCAGAAAACGGTACCGGATGGCAATTTAAATAGATGGGATACTATTAAAATACGTACTGGATTATGTCCAAAAGATTTAATCAAAGGCATAGTTTTTATTATAAACTCAACTTATTTCAAATTTAATGCATCTTTGTATAGACAAAAGTTTCGTACTCGCATTGGTTTAGTCATTTCTCCGATTTTGACGGAAATTGTTATAGAGGATTTGGAGGTTTTTGCTTTTGGGAAGTTAGATTTTAATACCTTTTTGTGTGTTTCTCTAGCAAAGTTGTAGATGGTTGTCAATGTTTTCAACGTATTTCGTCTAAAATTTCGATTTACCCATGAAATAGAAAAGAATAATAAAATCAGGTTTTTGAACATAGAAGTAACTAAAAGTCAGGATGGTAAAGAAAAAATATATATTCATGTAGAAATTTAATTTATTTTCTGCTCATCCTCTTTAAAATAAAGTTTCTGTAATCAAAAACAAAGTTGATAGAGATTTGGGTTTGCAACATGTTTCATTTCACAAAGTAAATTTAAATATTTCTATGAATATCCATTATCTATATTATTACCTACAAAAGATAATTGAGAAAAATATTAAAATTAGATTTCAATAAATGAAAAACAGACAAAGTAATAATTTGCCTGTAGATAATCAGAGAGAATTAAGGGAGTATAGTGTATTAATTACTTTTTTTCTTCCATTTTTTGGCTATATTTCGAAAACAATTGAATTTATGTTGAAAAAGTTTAAGATTTATACTATTTGAGGAATTTAGGAAATTTAAGAAATTCAAGGAATTCAAGGAATTCATGAAAATCACGGAATTCGCGAAATTTATAGCATTAATTGAATCCACGAAATGAATGGGATTCAAGGATTTCACAGAATTCTTCAGATAATGGGATTCAAGGATTTTAAAAAATTTATCAAAATGGAATTCACGGCACTCATATAATTCGCAGAATTCATAGAATTAGAGGAATTCAAGGAATTCCCGGAGTAAATGGAATTAAAGGAATTCAATAATTTCGTGGAATTTATGGAATTCAAAGTATTCGTGTAAGTCTATTAATTCATTACATAGAATTCACGAAATTGATGGAGCCTACGGAATTCAAAGAAGTTCATGCAATTTAAGGAATTTAGGAAGTTTAACGAAATCATGAAAATCACGGAATTCGCCAAATTTATAGCATTCATTGAATTCACGTAATGAATGGGATTTAACGATTTTACGGAATTTATCGAAATGGAATTCACGAAATTCATTGAATTTACGGAATTTGGGGAACACGTTTAATTTATGGAATTCACGAAATTCAAAAAGTTCGCGGATTTGACTCTAATCACGGAATACACAATTCGCAGAATTCACAGAATTCATGGAATAAAAGGAATTCACGGAATTCATGAAATATGAGGAATTGAAGGCATTCACAGAATTCAAAGAATTCGTGGAATTCATGCAATTACTGGAATTCGCTAAATTTGTAGCATTCATTGAATTCACGAAACAAATGGGATTCAAGGATTTTACACATTTCATAAAAATAATGGGATGCAAGGATTTCATGGAATTCATCCAAATGGAATTTACGAAATTCATGAAATTTATGAAATTCCCGGAACATGCTTAATTTATAACTCTAATCACTTTATGACTCTAATCACGAAATTCACGGAATTCGCGAAATTTATGTAAGGCCCGGAATTCATGCAATTCCCGGAATGCACGGAATTCATACAATACGCAAGTTCATGAATTCTATGAAATTATTCACTTTTATGAATTCCTTGAGTTCCATTAATTCTTTGGATTCCGTAAATGCCTTAAATTCCGTGAATTTCGCGAATTCCGTGCATTTTGCTAATTCCATAAATTCCACGAGGTCCGAGAATTCCGGGCGTTATAATATATGAATTCCGTGAATTCCTTGAATTCCGTAAATTCTTTGAATTCCACGAATTCCTTAAATCGCATAAAATCTCGGAATTCTATAAACACGCACTATTTCTGGTGTGCTTCACTCTTTTTTTTATCCAGAGAGGAAAATTATTGTATTTTCTTTTTAAGGAAAGAATATTTTTTATCTTATTTTTAAATTTGGATAGGAATATTTTATGGTGGTTGTCCAAATTTGGTCGTCGGATTCATGGTTTCATTTTCAGGAATTTTGCACATTAATTCGATTGTCGCACGTTAAACGGGATTTTAAATTTGATTTTAATCTGTTTTAAATTTCTTTAATTATAATTTTAAATGAACACAGAATTATTGAAAGAAATTAATACAAGACTCTCCAGAAATTTTAATCAATTTTACTAAACTAAAATAATAATATCACATAATTTTATGTGCAGAATAATTTTAAGTGAAGTATTTCCATCGCTTTTTATTTTAATAGCCTTCCATTTTATGATCCGAAATACTTAATCAAAATATTCTCAAGATATATGACTGGTATATTTTTGAAAATTAAATAAAATTTCTCAATTTTATACCAATAAAATTAACATTACGCAACTCTTTTATATCTTAACTTTATCTCGCAGCTAAAATGTAGCAAATTATGTTTATCAGTGATGAGATAACGGCTAGTATATATAGAGGCAAAACATATTTATCATGTTATAACTTAAATCTCGAAAAATTCTTTAAAAAATTAGTTCTGTGTCTCTAACAAAATGAGATTTTTAATTTTTTCTCTGACCTTCGTTTTTATGTCATTTCTTCATTCTGTTCGTAAGTAAAATGTCATACAATACCAAACGAATTATGCATTAAACTATGCTACATTCAAGCAGAAAATATATTTAAAAAATTAGTTTTTCCTGAAGAATTTGGTTCATTTCAAAGTTTTTTTTCAATCAAATGCGCGATCCTGTCAATAATTTAGCTGATATTTTTCTTTATAAATAGTAGGTGTTTCTAAAACATAATTTTATTTATTTTTACTAAACTGAAATAATCATATAACGTATTACCATATATAAATATTATGAATAATAATATAATAGAAAAGAAAGTTTTTAAGTAAAGTTACAAAATCGTAGGTACTTATAATAATTTTGAAAAATACTTTGTTTCTTGTATTTCAAGAAATCCATATTCTAAGTTTAACAACTTTTTGTCAACAATTCATGATAACGGTATTTGTTTCGTAAGTTGTTTTAATTGCCCTCAATTTTACAATACGAGATATTACATGAACATATTTTTTTAATATGTGACTTAAATGTTTCAGAAATTTAAATAAAATTTCTCAATCTTATACCAATAAAAACTGCTTTACACAACGCTTTTTATCTCAACTCTATCCCACTGGTAAAATCTAGCAAATCATGCTTGTCAATGATAAGATAATGGCTAGTATATATACCAGTAAAACGTACATAGCGTCTTGTTAGTTAAATGTCAACAAATTCTTTAAAAAAATAGTTCTGTGTCTCTACAAAAATGAGAATTTTGATTTGTTCTCTGATCAATGTTTTTATGATATTTCTTTATTCTATTCGTAAGTAAAATTTGATACAATACCAAACAGATGAAACATTAAATACTCTTATACTTCCGTATAGAATATAATAAAAAAATAGTTTATCGGGAAAAATTTGGTATTCAAGAAATTAACGTAATTTATGGGATTCAAGGAATTAATGGAATTTACTGTAATCACGGATTGCACGGAACTCAAGGAATTCACGGAATGCATGGAACTCAATAAATTCTCGAGGTTTAAGAATTAATGGAATTTCCGAAATTTAAGGAATTCACGAAATTAATTGAATTTATGGAATTCACGAAATTCGTTGAATTGATGGAATTCACGAAATTCGTTGAATCGACTTTATGGAATTCCTAGAATTCATGGAATTCGCGGTATATCACGAAATACGGAGAATTCACGGAATTCGTGGAATTGACGTAATTAATAGCATTGAGGGAATTCATGGAATTCTAGTTATTCATGGAGCGGGAATTTCTATAATTCCGTGAATTTTATGAATTTCTTAAATTCTTTAAATTTCGTGAGTTTGATGAATTCACTAAATTGGACGAATTCCGTGAATTCCTTAAATTCCTTGAATACATGAGTTTGAATCTTGGAAGCGACATCACGACCTACAACACTTACAATACATATATTGCAATTTCGTTATTCCAGCATGATGTTTGCAGTTTTACATTACACTTGTATTGTATAATTGTTGTAGAAGTATTGTAGCATTTGAAATTTTTTTAACATTATACCAAATTTTATATGTTAATGACACATCCACACAAAAAAAAAGTGTGCGGATCTGGTAACAAGACACACGTATTCCTATGGATTTTGGGGCGCTAAATTCAAATTCGGTATCAAAAATCACCCATCACGTCACGGTTGAGCCATAACCTCAAAAAATGACGAAAAATCATGCACGGAGGCAAATAAATTTCAAAATAATGCTAGTGATGCAAATTTTCACTTCAAAAACATGTCGACAACTTCGAAGGATTAAACCTTGCCTGATATCTACTTATTTAACATAACTTTACCTAACAGAACCTCACCTCACCTAACCTGAATTAACAGAAATTTATTAAACTACACGTAAAGCTCTGGTAGCATATTTTCCCAGTAGCAAATGTGTGCTACATAGAATGAGTCAACTCGAGCCTAACCTAGAAATAAATCTAACCTAGCCTAACCTAACCTAACCTCACGAAAGACAATTAAACTGATTGTGTTGACCCGTTGTGTTTGCGGTACCGTTTCATTCAGCTTCGGTTTAACCTACATAGAGGTTCAACCTATCCTAAACTAACAAAACCTGACCTAACCTAACCGATTACTTTGGCAACCCTGTTCTTGCGTACTTTCATATTTTGACATTATTAGCAGTAAATGTCTGGAGTTTTGTAACCGTTTGTTGCTAGCATTATTCTCCTGTGTCTGTAACCAGGGCACCTCCACGTGGTGACGGTGGGCAACGGATCCACATTGGCTGAGTCCCTGGGTAAACGGCGTTCAAGCCGTCATGACAGACACAGGTAAAAAGTGTATTACGATGCAGGGAAAACCCCCAGTATCGGCGTCTGGTCAGAGTGGGAAAGCATGCTCTTCGACGTCGTCATCATGCAACCGTAGCTCTTCATCAATGGATCACTTATTTGGTGTAGAGTCTCATGCTACAAGGAAAAAAACCGCGAGCATTTCTCAATAGCATGCCTGCAAGAATAGCTCAGATTCATTCTGTTACATTTGCAGTAAATATGAATTGAGCAGTTTGCGTAAATCTATCGACGAGGAAGTGAAAAGTCTTTACGAAAAGTGTTTTGACCGTAAATTGCTGCAGACTTATGTTGTATCGTCTAAAAAATTCAAACAACTAAAAGTACCGCAAGTACTCTACACCAACCACATGGAAAAAGCCCGTTATTGCGAAGGACTGCTACTTTTGCATGAATTCCGTCAAAGGGTTCAACGCCAAAAATAAAAATAACATTTCGTACATTAATGTGTGCACAGTCACAAGAGTAATTGAAATCAATAAAAATGCACGCCAGACTAATTTAAGCGCTTTAGAAGATGATAGAATGAAAGTTGAAAGTCAACGTCATGGAGACGGTAGTGAAACCAGTGATCGAACAGAACATAGTTCTGATGATTCCGATGAAAATGACGAAAAAGATGATTAATATGGCGTGCATAAAATGAAATTGAACGTTCCAATATTAGTGTCGCAACTAGAACTGAATGATTTTATCAGAGATCTTGGATTACCGAAAGACGGCGCTGAATTTGCCGCTTCATTTCTAAAAAGAAGAAATCTTCTAGAGCCAAAGACAAAAGTATCATTCTATGGCGACAGGGACAAAGAATTCAGAAAGTTTTTCGTTAAAGACGAAGAGACGTGTTTAGGGTACTGCACTGACGTTAACGGACTAATGAACCACTTGAAGAAAAATGTGTACAGAGACGAAGAATGGCGACTTTTCATTGATTCGTCAAAACGCAACATTAAGGCTGTTTTACTGCATAACACGAATACTTACGCTCCTATCCCTATAGCTCACTCAACGGTCATCAAAGAAGAATATAACAATGTTAAAATGCTTCTTGAAAAAGTTAATTACACGAATCACAAATAGCAAATATGTGGTGACCTCAAAATCATAACAATGATATTAGGCCAACAAACGGATTTCACGAGAGAGATATGCCTGTGGAACAGCAGAGATCGAGCCAATCATTACAGCAAAAAACATTGGTCTTTAAGAGATTGATTCAAACCTGGTTCTCATAATATTATCAACCAAAGCCTCGTTGATCCAGAAAATTTTTTACTACAACCCCTCTACATAAAGCTTGGGCTCATGAAGCAATTTATCAAGGCGTTAGACAAAGATGGACAATGCTATAAGTATACGAGTATATCCCTTAAATTCCCTAATGTTTCAAACGCTAAATTGAAAGAAGGAGTCTTTGATGGACCACAGATTCGAATATTGACAAGAGATACTAATTTTGTGAGCCACGAAATTAAGACACAAAAGACATCAAGACATAAAAGTGATGGAACAACGATGTCAGGGTAGAAGGGACGAGGTCTTGATGGCTGATTTTTGCTGGATGTTGAAAAGGGAAACGAATGTAGGTCTTAAACGTAAGCGTAACCCTTTGCACCGTTCCTTCGAAGAAAAAAGGACACGTTATAGCAGGCTGAAAATAGACTGAAGTAGATCTATAAATCAATTTAATTACGATAAAAAGCAACATAAAATGTAAACACGAAAGATAGTATAAATATATCCCTTCAGTCTAAGAAAAGCAGAGAGAAACAAATTTTGAATAAAACTCTTATTCATTTGCATGTTTAATTTACAGTTCTACATTTTAATTAATACAAACATTGTCAGGTTAATTGAAATGGGCTTAATTCTACTTGTAGTTCTAAGTTTATTCAAATGAATATTGTGCGTCTAAATTTTTAACCACCTGTAGTACAATGCAATGAATTTTATTGTGTTACAACGGGAACACTTAAGTTAAGTTGTGTTACGTTAAGCAAAATTTCGTTAGGTTCTGTTAAGTTAGATTCATTTGTAGGTTAAGATCGAGTTAACCTATTAAATATAGCACACATTTAAGACTGAGAACCGTACGCTTACATAGCTACACGTGTGGTTGAATTTCATTCGGCTAGGTTAGGTTAGGTCAGGTTTTGTAAAGTTAGGATAGGTTAAACATCTATGTAGGTTAAGCCCAAGCTGATTCAAACGTTACCGCAAACACAACGGGACAACACAATCAGTTTAATTGTGTTTCGTGAGGTTGGGTTAGCTTAGGTTAGGCTAGGTCAGATTTATTTCTAGGTTAGGCTCGAGTTGACTCATTCGATGTAGCACACATTTTCTACTGGGAAAATATGCTTCCAGAGCTTTACGTGTAGTTCAATAAATTTCTGTTAATTCAGGATAGGTGAGGTCAGGTTCTGTTGGGTAAAGTTATGTTAAATAAGTTGATATCAGGCAAGGGTTGATCATTCACAGTTGTCGACATGTTTTTGAAGTGAAAATTCGCATCACTGGCATTATTTTGAAATTTATTTTCCTCAGTGCATGATTTTCCGTCATTTTTTAAGGTTATGTCTCAACCATGACGTGATGGGTGATTTTTGATACCGAATTTGAATTTAGCGCCCTAAAATCCATAGGAATACGTGTGTCTTGTTACCAGATCCGTACACTTTTTTTGTCTGGCTATGTAATACACGAAAATTCATACATTCGACATTTACGTTCTAAACTTCAAACCAAAACAGATTGATATAGTTCACCTATTAACGACCATCGTTTTAATCCTCGAGCGTGGTTTGGGATTCCGATGTTCCGTGTTTCGAGAATAAGTCGGCCGAATTATTCCCGGAAATTGGAGGGTTGCGATCTCAGGTTTGTAACGACGATTCAATTCCGCGTAATGCTTTAACCGTCTTAGGTGAGAGAATTGCCGTGAACCGGCAAACGGCAAGTTCTTGTCGTATTCCAGGGGGTGAGAGGAGCGGGCGACCAATGGCACGGCCCGATTCGTCGTCCCCACCGCTGGAATGCGCGCAGGTTTTGCTCGACGATCTTGAGCTGCGAAAATCGGCAGGTCGAAATATCAGTATCTTCTTGACCGAGAAGCGTGACAGATTACGGAGTACTCTGCGCTCCCACCGACAATCCCCTGTCAACCTGTACGCTTATATTCATTGAATTAAGATTAGTTTCTTACCATCTTTAAATTCCAGCCTTTATTATTCCATTTTCGTCATCCTTTCTTTTAACTCCTATCCTCCCCCTAAAATACTCGAGCAAATTCGTATACCAGAGTTATCCCTCAGCATCCACACGCATCATACGTCATACCGAACAGCTACCCAGGATCCCAGGAGCACCCCAGCAACGAGAGACATCGAAGAAACTTCAGTCCGCGGAACCGACAGGTGAGTGGAGTGTCCGTCAGGTTTCCGCAATTGGTGCGGCACTGTGTGCAAATCTGGTGGTCCATCCGATCCCGTTACTTTTTCGGTAGTGCTTTGCGCGATCGCGGGTTCCATTCTCGCTCGTTTCGCCTAGGTTCGGCAGTTGACAGCTACCGGGCTGTCGACCGAACGATCTAGGACTACGACTCGTTTGGGGATTTACTACCTTTAGGTAGTGACTTACGAGCGAGTTCTCCGCGTTTTTTCCTTCGGTTACGATCCGCGAAACCCTCGGTTCCCTTTCCTTCGTGCGGACCTTTCAGTTTCCGTTTCCGGTTCTAGAATTCTTTCCTTCGAACACAAGATATGACTCCCATTGATCACAACCCCTGAATTTATATGATATTTATTCTGATTAGTCAGGGAGGTATCAAGATGATTGTGTAAAAATCTTCCTTTGGTGTCGAAGTGAATTCATATTTCATATTAATAAAAGAATAAATAATATTTATGCAATCTTTAAAGATTCGATGTATTTGATATTTACACCCCAAACAGACTCAGAGGTTTTTATGCGCTTTAACTTCTGAGATATAGTTAATTTTTAAAATGACTTCTGCTTTCACGGTCTTAATAATGCAAAAAATACCAATCGTTTATTTCGTGGAAAAAAAACAATATTATTCTTTTACATAATTTTTAGGCGAGAAGCATTATTTTTAGAAAAAATCCACCAAAAATAAAAATGTATGTATATTTCTATAAACTACATCTGTTTTCTAAGGGATATTTTTCCATGCAGTTTATAGTTGAAAAGTGACGCTCTAGTTTTTGACGAGAGAAATAAAAAATTCCTTGAAACAATTATATTTTTGTTTGTATTTTGCTCTTCAATTAACAGTTTTCGAAAAAGAAGTGATTTGGTTTTGTAACATTGTTATCTTTCGCTTTTTAAAAAAGGTTTTCGTGAATGAAGTTCAGAAAACAATTCCAAGATAATTAAACAATGTATGCATTCTTTTTTTTTAGGAAAATAATCACTAAGTTAATATTTTTTGTGCTTCTCAGTGTCATGTGACAAGTGGCAAGTCACATTTTGTCATAATACATTTGACTTAAATTATTTTTGTGATCAACCAAATATGTTCTCCCCCTTCATCTGTTATTTATTCATATATCTGATATGAAAATATGAATTCATCTGACTTAGCATAGTGAAAAATGTCGGATTCGTTTAAAAACCCTAAATACACTGAATATATTAAGTTCTGCTATAAAGTATGTCGTCAAAGTAAAACATGTATTGCTGTATTTGCGCTACCACAAAAAATATCACCGTCGTTTTAGAAGAATCTCGTTTGCAATATTTCATTAGGATGATAATCCATATACCAGCAGGTAATCGGTGTTGCTAAACTCATGTAATCAAAAATGCAGATCGACAGAAAAACTGTATTACTATATACTCACTGTGCCTTGTACAGAGCACGTAGTACGCTCAAGGTTTTAGATTTCTTTAACTATATTCTGCCCTTTCGATCGTTCTAAAAATTGGATATGTTATACAAGATGAATTTGAGATTTTTTCGAGAAAAATGGTCGTGGTACACCAAGCACGCCCCATGTGAAAAAATTCTTGAAAAATTAGAAAAAAAAACAATTTTTAACGGTTGTACATGCGACAATTAATTCATTTTTTTCTAAGATTCTACTATTGATGCTCATAACATATTTTTTGTTAATCGAAATCGACCCAGTTGTTCTCGAGAAAAACTTGTTTTTTGATTTTTCTCCTAACACTCATAACTCTCGTAAAAATGATTTCTCAGATATAATCTTTAGGAAAATTTATTCTTACATCAAAGCCAACTGATTGAACAAATCGCAAACAGATTAATTTCTGTAACTTGGGCTAGTGCTGCTTATACCGATATTCAAAAGTAATGTACAAATTTTATTTTGCATGAATACTTTAATATTTACTCGTTATTTTATATTATCATGGTATGCATTGGTATTGAAAAATACGTGTTTTCATTAGAATAGAAAGAAAGCTTCTAATGTGGGCCCGAAGGGTTTACATTTTTCTTGTACCTTCTTCCATATTCATTTACACACCCCCAACACAATTACTTGGTGGTAGGAGGGGGGCCTACAGTTTGAGGTGAGTTCCAAACCACCAATAGCAAAAGCTTTAAGTACTTATAGAACCTTTTTCTTTAGATTTACCGATTCCACGACTCAACTGAGATAAACAGCTCTTTTGTTGGGCTAGTGTACACCGAATGGACCGTCGAGACTCTTCCAGAGCCTACGCTTTAGCCCCACGACCATCGTCTCACTAACATATTATCATTGTCTTGTTTTTATTACTTAAAACAGTACATATCGTATTAAAAAGATTATTTTGTTATCAAACATTTCATTACAACTTGTGACTGTTTGCTACAAATTTGATTTATTTATTTTCAATAATTTTTTTACGATTTAATAAAAAAATACGCATCCTAGTGTAAAACGGTTCTAAAAAAATTTTTAGATATAATTTAGGCAATTTTTTTAAATTGAATGTTATTATTCCTTGTATCGCTTTTGCAAAAAGGTAATTTCCTATTTATTTTTATAATAAGAGCTTATGGCAAAATTGTTGATCTTTTTTGGTAAATTACTTGTTTTTTTTTACTTTTTTTCGTCTCTCGTGTTCGTTTTTTTTAATGTATATATTTTTATTTTTAATCTTGTTTTTTGAAATTCAAAGAAAATTCCTAGATCCTTTCTGGGCCAAAAAATTTCATATTTAAAATTTTAATGTCATTTTCAAAGATTAACACAAAAACTACTCATCCAAGCATAAGATTAAAAATAACAAAATAAAAAAAGTGCAATAAAAACAAGTATGTTTGAACTTCCATGCATACTATGAATTGTAATGATATAAATTTATTGGAATGATACATGTTTCAGCGCAGCTAAGAATAAAATTTGAAATAAAATGAAAAAGAAATATTAAATTTATCATGATAAATACAATTTGTGCTTTATTTTGCGATATCTGAATGAACAATCCTAAGCGGAGTTACATAAAAAATGTGTTATGTTTGATATAAATGTGTTGAGCATAATGTAAAAAAGTTGAAAGTTTGGACAGAATCGAGTGCGAAGTACGAACTACGTGAAGAGAATGTAATTCTTATAGCCGAAAGAGCTTTAACAAAAGAGTGTTCACAATCACAAAATTATAGTTGTCGATCCATTGAGCTTTGACTTTAAAAGGTTTGCGCAAGAATGTGAGAAAAATAAAGGACCGAGCGCGTAGGGCGAGGAAAATATATAATCGAGCGCAAAGCACGCGATAAATGCACAATCTAGCGCGAAGCGTAAGATAAATATATTATCGAGCATACTTTACGGGAAAAAAGAATTTCTCATTATTTTTTGTACCTTCAAAATTTAAAAAATTGATGTTTCGATAAAATCCAAAAAATCAAGATGCAAATAATCGGCTTCTTGACGGCGAGTGGAAGTCAAAAAATACAAAAAAATTATTTTCTTATTAAAAAAAGGTTTTCGACTTTACTTTTAAAACGTTAAAACAGTAGATTCACGTATTAATATTAACTGAATTCATAATTACCTTTAAGATTTATTTATTTCGAACCCGTAAATTGGATTTTCGTGTAAAAACTTCGATACTAATAGAATTTCTATATTTGTTCTTACAGAATCAAGTTCATCATATAGAACAATAGAATTAAAGAAAGGATATGCGGTCACAACTGGAGCATTTCCTCATATTCTTGGAATAATTAAAAATGGCGAGATCGTTCCACTACATCCAGGTGCTAATTTAAAAACGAAGAAACAATATAAAACAAATATAATAGAATTATGCCTAAAAAGACCATTTTTTTTAATTATAGAGAGTTTCATTGACGGATTCTAAGGTGACCCCAAGGTCCTTTAAGTTCTTAAAAAAGTATATATAATTGGATTGAACTAACCAAACATTTGTAGGCAAATCTGAAACATTCTAAAATAAAATTTCTTTAAGAATTATTAGTAAACTTAGAATTTATTAATATATAGTAGTTATAAGTTATGGATTGTTCCATATTTATAATAATTAGTAATTATATTTTTCTGACAGATCCGAACCGAGAAAGATATGATCGAGAGATACATTATCGTCCAATACGTACTTATAGAAGTGGAGGCCGGACTTATATAGATTTTGGTTAGCCTATTTTTTTAAAGCTTTTAACATATAAGAAACAAAAACATCAAACTTTTAGATTTTTTATAAACAAAATATATTTTAATGTTCACTTAAGCATTGTCGTTAAAAGCTTGATTGACTTTTAATTACTCAAAGTTTTTTATGTCTTAAATTTGAAATTCACCATAAATTAGCATCTTTACATTAGTATTTTTAATTCATAATAAGTAGATTTTAGAGATAATATTATTAATTAACATTTCTGTAGCTATTACGATAATGATTTTTGAAGTTTTTAAATTAACTAGTATTTTTATTTTTTTACAGATCTCTCGGTAGAGGGTATTCTTGACCCTCCGTTACCTCGACCACCTCCAAATGCACGAGAGCTCTTGCAATTCGAGGATGAGGATGAATTGTGGCGACCGAGTTTTACTGGAGATGGTCCTTTTGCAAAACGGCATGGAAAATATTTTTATGAAGAACATCCACCTCCATTCCGTAATTTGAAAACCAAAACACAATTTGAAAAAAACATAAGAGAATAAAGTTGCGGCAAATTTTTTTTTATTTTTTGTCCTACTGAAATATAAAAAACACTTTGCTTAAAATCGGATATCGCTAATTCTAAAAAATTCTACAAATAAAGTATTCAAAACTTTATTTTGAATCAAGTGAAATTTTTTAGAATATTATGCAGTATTTAGACAATATTTTATCTTAAATTGATGCAGCAGCTTTATTCCATACGATAGAAAATAAAAATGAAATAAAAAAGAAGAAAACTTTCAAACACCTCTTCTTTCTTTTTTCATCCCTTTTTTTTTGTAAAAGCTGAGAAAAAAGGGTTAATGGATTTGGAGTTTGCCTTCTTTTTCTCTTTTTCCATTCTTAGCTTTTTAATTTCAAACACTTTTGTAGTTACATTTTAATGTTGGATGTTGAGGAGAAGTTTAAATTTGCATTAATTCTGCATATAAATTATTTTCTAAGCTTTTAATTATTAGCGGAATAACATTTTGGTTCAATTGAATAGCTCTAAGTTAATATTTTTTTCCCTTTCGAATAATTAATGAATATAAATTTTTTTCGAGATCAGAAGAAAACCAGAGAGTCAATCCTAGAGAAAACGATAGAGTGCAACGAAGAGGAAATATTCTTGCAAGATATCATCATGGCCATTGGGTACCATGGGGTACTCGCTAAGCAAATTCCAGTCTTTTTGTGAGTTTCCCATTTTCTTTTTTCTTGCATTTACTGTTCCATAAAATTGTTTTTTAATTTTTATTCCTTCTAATTCAAGCCTTCATCTTTTTCAATCCACTTACATTCATTACTTTTTCTTTCAGTTTAGCCCAAACCTCCTGAAGTCGACTTTCACGAATCAGCGTGTTTCTATCTTTTATAGTTTTCCTTCACTTTATCTGTCGATTGGTCTTTTTCCAGTTTTTTAAATTCCTGTTTTATTAATTCCTTCCTGATTTCAATTATTAGGCATTACCCTCTTGAAAAATTATCAAAGTTTGACCTGAATGCAAACAAAATCATTGAGTTTTCTAACATGTTTTTCCAAATTAATTATAACTGTTACTATAGATCTAATGACGTTTTCGACGGATGTCGTTAATCATAAATATATAAACATAAAAAATGTCTGAAAATAATTTTCTCATGTCAATACCATACGAAAGCGAATTTTATTTGTTGTATTTCGTGAGTGATTGTAAAGTTTATTTTTTGAAAATTAAATCTGATTGAATTTCAAAGAGGTATATAGACGCTGCTTTTAAAAGAAAATTTGTACAAATATGTTATAAATCGAAGAAAAGATTTTACAGTATCCATAAAAAAATTGGCTTTTCAGGATGACTAAATTATTTTGAAATAAAAAGATGTTTTAAAGAAGAAATTAATACCCTATTTAAAGTAAACTCATTTTATTTTCACGTAAGAAACTTCGCTTTATTTATTTAATTTCTCACTCTCTGTAACCATTATGAATAAATAAATTATTGAAACTGACACTTTTCTGCATTGTTGATGTTTGTGTTTCCATTTGACAGAAATCTTCAGAGAGTGTTTTATTGAATGATGATATCCAAGAATTATGATACGATTTTTAAAGCAAAAAAAAAAGAAATAAAAATTTTTGAAGCTTAGTTTTTAATAGTAATAATCAACAAATAAATTTAAGGTAATTTTTGATATTGTAGGAAATATTGAGTCTAATATTGGATTTATTTAAAATATAGATAATAATGATATGCTTAGCCAAAGTGTTATTAATTTTGTACTATAATATTTACATAATAATAAAGTTTTACATACTGATAATAGTTTTTTCTCAACATATGAAATAAACACAATTATTCATTCAGACTAACAAAAATAAATTATTACTCACGCGAAAAGCAGCTTCTATGGTGTCTATATCTTTACTGGCCAGCGAGTTCTTACAACGTCCTTTTTGTTAATATGCAGAATTCCTGAAAATAACACAAAGAATCCAACAACCAAATTTGGACCACAGAAAATGTTCCTACTTGAAAAAAACTTTTATTCTCGGGTCTCAGTCAAGGTAAATAAAAAGATACTATTTCATTGGAATCTATTATATCAATTCCAAAGTTCTCCTTTTTGTTATGTAGCCGTTTGGAACGTGACAAATTAGACAGTTTTAGAATATTATTTTAGAGGCCTAATACCAGTGATTATTTGATGTTTGTACGACAGAGGTCTCTGTATTGTACAGTTGATAAGTAGAAGAAATACTATATCATAATAAATTTTTATTATGCGAAATTAATTGAAGAGGCGAAAAAAATAAGTTCTAAAAAATTCACTGCGGCCTGGGTTTGAACCAACAACCTCCTCATTGCACGTGAGGAGCGCTACCAATTGCGCCACCGCAGCACCAACAATGCAAATTTCAAAACTTGTATTTCCTTAATTTCGATCGAAATTATTTTTCATACATGTTATTATTTTAAGGCCAGTTGTTAAATTCAAGTTTTTGAAACAGAGTTATAGAAACAGAGTTTCGGTTAGACTGTTTAATTAGAGAGAATATTATTTTAGAGGCCTAATACCAGTGGTTATTTGATGTTTGTACGACAGAGGTCTCTGTATTGTACAATTGATAAGTAGAAGAAATACTATATCATAATAAATTTTTATTATGCGAAATTAATTGAAGAGGCGAAAAAAATAAGTTCTAAAAAATTCACTGCGGCCTGGGTTTGAACCAACAACCTCCTCATTGCATGTGAGGAGCGCTACCAATTGCGCCACCGCAGCACCAACAATGAAAATTTCAAAACTTGTATTTCCTTAATTTCGATCGAAATTATTTTTCATATATGTTATTATTTTAAGGCCAGTTGTTAAATTCAAGTTTTTGAAACAGAGTTATAGAAACAGAGTTTCGGTTAGACTGGTTAATTAGAGAGAATATTATTTTAGAGGCCTAATACCAGTGGTTATTTGATGTTTGTACGACAGAGGTCTCCACATTGTACCGTTGATAAGTAGAAGAACTACTATATCATTGGATTTAACAACTGGCCTTAAAATAATAACATCTATGACAAATAATTTAAATCGAAATTAAGGAAATACAAGATCTAAAATTTTGATTGTTGGTGCTGCGGTGGCGCAATTGGTAGCGCTCCTCACATGCAATGAGGAGGTTGTTGGTTCAAACCCAGGCCGCAGTGAATTTTTTAGAACTTTTTTTTTTCGCCTCTTCAATTATTTTCGCATAATAAAAATTTATTATGATATAGTATTTCTTCTACTTATCAACTGTACAATACAGAGACCTCTGTCGTACAAACATCAAATAATCACTGGTATTAGGCCTCTAAAATAATATTCTAAAACTGTCTAATTTGTCACTTTCCAAACGGCTGCATAACAAAAAGGAGAACTTTGGAATTGATATAATAGATTTCAATGAAATAGTTTTTTTTCCCTTGGCTGTAATGTTCTTGTCGGTTTGCGCCAACCGTTCGATAACGAACATGGTTCATTCCTCCAAGTCAGGCATAACTATGTCAGTTTTATGTTTAATTTGTCACACATAACTGAAAATGCTCACTTTTTAAATAAAAGCTGCAAATGGGATTAAACTAAAGTTTCATTTCTTTTAAGATGAAAGCTACACAAAGTTATTCGATATTTTTTTGAAAGCTTTATTTAAATGTGTGTGTGTTCCCATTCCTAAAAATTAAATAATTTTTTATTTTAAGTTCTTAGATTTTTGGCCTTGAGCAAATAAGCTATATCCTTTATATAAAATCTCTAAACGATATTCTCGATTTAGATTGTCACAATACTCGATTTCATTGCTATATGCATGCGACACGAGGCGTCACTGGGTTAGACAGCATTGGAAAATATCGAAAAAATTGTCACGATGGCTCGTTCTTTGATAGCTACACGCGTGCGACAGAGCAAAAATATATTTGGAAAGAGGCATCCGTGAGTTAGACAGTAATGGAACGTTACACGTGTTTTATTGAAGTTAATAATCCCAGCGGAGCTGCCTTGATCTGCGCTTGCTTGGATTTTAGTGACTTTCATCGGCTACGGTGTGCGTCTGTACTTGATTTTTAAATACGTAGGCGAACTAGAACCAATCAGCGACGCACAGTTCAAGCATGCGCAAGTATTTTTGGATCACTGTTGGGAATAATAATCGAATCAAAATTCGAAGTCGATAATACGAATCAGCGCTTCTCCTTTACCACCATCTTGCCACCCATACCGCCACAATACAGGGCCTCTGCTTGTTATTTATGATTGTATTTTTATTTTAAGTACGGAAAGGACATTTTAAAGCCTTCAAAAGATTTAAAAGAGCAATCTCGATTATTAAATATATCTGAGTGCCTGCGGAGAATTTTTCAGAGCTTCTCAGAATCTTTAAAATCTTTAACATATACTCTGAGTTTTCTGTGGGTGGGGTTAGTATATTTTTAGTTACAAGTTGATGTTTAAGTTATTATTTTTTATTAATATAAACATTAACATTAAGTATTATTCCTCGAAAGCATGGAATTTGTAATAATTTTTGTTACAAAAGTCCATTGCTGGTGTAAAATGCGATAACAACTTTTTGAGATTTTGAGGCTAGGAATTAATTATATAATACAAGAGCCAACTGCTGGTCGCAGAATGAGATAATTTTTTCCACTTTAATGTAAATAATCCGTATGTCTACAAAAATCTATAAGATATTATTTTCTGCTATGAAAAGTTACGAAAATATTCTACAAAAACTTTACGAAAGTTAAGCTTTCACTCATTTTTCTTAACACCAAGAAAATACTCCGTGTTCGAAATACATTGGAAATTAGGGAAATTTTTTATACAACTTTCACAAAAATTTCATTCAAATTTGAAAAAATTTTGTTGAAAAAACAGAAACTATTTTCATTGGGATTAAAATAAAAAATAGCTTTTTATGTATTTATCCTTCGTCTTTTTCAAACATTTTTTAACTGTGAGCAGTTCGCTCTTGAATTGCAAAATGTAATATTAACTTTAAAATCTTAATAAGTTGTTGCTACCGCATAGTTGCTACCGCAACTAAAAAGGAACTTACAACGAAATAGTTGAATTCTCAATCAAAAAGATGAATTTTTAAGGGAGAAGTTTTATATTCCTAACAAAAAACACAAATTTTCAACAAAATACGGGTATTTTCAAACAAATAATTGCATTTTTAAATAAAAAAGATCAAGTTTCAAAAAAAAATATCAAACTTTAAACAAAAATATAATAATTCAGTTTTTAGTTTATAAAAGATAACATTCAATAAAAAAAAATTAGATTTTCTACAGGTTTTTTAAAATTTTAACCAAAACAGTCGAATTTGACACCAAATAGTAAAAGTTTTAACAAAAAGATGAATATTCAATCACAAAGATTAATTTTCTATTTAAAAAAATCTTTTGTAACACATCATAGAATTTTCAACTAAATTAATTTTCAATCAAAGAACAATAATATAAATAGTATTTAGAATAAGATAGATTTCACTTAAAATCAGGTAGGTTCTAGGCATTATTAGTTTTAACAAAAAAGATGAATTTTCAATCACAGAGATTAATTTTCTATTAACATTTTTTTAAACAAATAACAGAATTTTTAACTAAATTAATTTTCAATGCAAGATCAATATTATGAAGAGTATTTAAAATAAAATAGAATTCACTTAAAATTAGGCAGGTTCTAGACATTATTTAGCAGAATCTCTCAACGATTAAAATTGTTTTATAGTAAATTATTCTCATAACATTAATTCTCTACAAAAAAATATTAGTTTTAAACCAAAAATGATGTAATGAAAATTTCCCTTGAAGATATTAATTTTTAACAAACAAACAAAAATCAAGAAAATAGTTTAATCCTCAATAAACAAGATAAGATTTTAACAAAGAAAAATAATTTTATTCCAAAAAGACGAATTTTCAAATGAAAAAATTAATTTTTAATAAAGACTATAATTTTTTATCCTGAAATTGTACAGTTGAATTTTTAATCAATTTTTAACAAAATAGTTGAACGCTAATCAAAAAGATCAGTTTCAAACAAGTAGTGGAGTTTTTTACTAAAAAAGATAAATTTTTAATCAAAAATATAATTATAGAAAACCAGAAATAGGATAATTCCTTTTTAGTTAAAATAAAAAAAAATAAATAAAAATAAAATAAAATATAAAAAAGACGATGTTTGAAACAAATAATTAAATTTTCAACCCTAAAAGATTAATTTTTAAATCCAAATTTCAGTGTTCCACCAAAAGTGGGAAAGTTAAATATGTCCATTTTCAAATAAATGGTTGAATTTTCAACTAAAAAAGAACAACCTTTAACTTCAAATATCAATTCTCTACCAAAAATGGTATAATCCAATTTTATCTTACATAAATTAATTTTTGACTAACTATAAAGGAAATTTCAATAAAATAGTTAAATTCTCAATGAAACATATGAATTTTCAAAGAAGTAGTTCTATATTTCTAACAAAAAACACAAATTTTCAAAAAAAATACATAAATTTTCAAACCAATAATACCATTTTTAATTAAAAAAGATCAAGGTTCAATAAAAAATATCAAATTTTAAACAAAAATAGAATAATGCAGTTTTTCGTTCGTAAAAGTTAATATTAAATCAAAAAAATTAAATGTTCTACAGATTATTAAAAATGTTAACTAAAATAGATGAATTTGACACCAAACAGTAGAAGCTTTAACAAAAAAGATTAATTTTCAATCACAAAGGTTAATTTTCTATTAAGGGCATGTGACACAGCTAAATATCTATATTACCGACCTCACTTTTTCCGTTCACTGAATGTTTTTTTGAACCTAAGAACTTTTTTTGTAAATAAAATATCGAGCTGAAACTTTGGGAAATGTATTAGGGTACAATAAAGTACGTTTAGGTACTGCATTTTGGTAGGAACTTCACTGAAAATTATTTCATCTTTTTTCTGAACCTTAAGATTTTTTGAACGTTCGAACTTTTTTTATACATAAAATATCGGTCTCGAACTTTGAGAAATGCAAGAGCCGAAAGAAAACTACGTTTAAGTACAAAGTTTAATAATAATAGATGTAAAAAAAATATATTTCAACAATCAATTCCAAAGGCATCAGCCGGTAACGTTGTACACGAAAATACGAAACCTGGCGGCCACTAGATGAGGCTCTAGAGAGTTCGTATTTTCGTGTACAACGTTACCGGCTGATTCCGTTGGAATTGATTATTGAAATATATTTTTTTACATCTTGTATTATTAAGCTTTGTACTTAAACGTAGTTTTCTTTCGGTTCTTGCATTTCTCAAAGTTTGAGACCGATATTTTATGTATAAAAAAAGTTCGAACGTTCCAAAAATGTTGAGGTTCAGAAAAAAGATAAAATAATTTTCAGTGAAGTTCCTACCAAATGCAGTACCTAAACGTACTTTATTGTACTCTAATAAATCTTCCAAAGTTTCAGCTCGATATCTTATTTACAAAAAAAGTTCTTAGGTTCAAAAAAACATTCAGTGAACCGAAAAAGTGAGGTCGGTAATATAGGTATTTAGCTATGTCACATTCCCTTAAGGAATTTTTTTAATATAAACAATAGAATTTTGTAGAAATTTTTGATATAAGTTGTTCGCTTTAAGGTTAGGTGGATTGAAACTAATTAAGTTGTTTTAAACATTTGGGCACACAATGGTGGCCTTCATCAGTGAGTTTTATTAAATCTGTGAAAAGTACACATTATCTTGTAGGTACGCAGTTTTACTATTGGAAGCATTATTTTTTGATTAATTTCTTAGTTCTGAACTAATAAAAAATGAAAATTATTCATTTCTAAATTTAAATTTTTTTATCACGAACTATTGATAAATTTTTCAGTACTTTTAAAACATTATTTTATTTTGAAGAAGTACAATTGATGAGCAAACAATACCAATGTAGTCGAAAAGTTTTGTCATTAATTTTTTATTTAATGAAACAATTTTCAATTGAAAAAGTTGTTTACAAATTATTTTTTCAGTGACGTATATGTAATTATATTAATTTCTTTATTATTTTATTCTTTTTTTGTTATTTTGCAAATAATCTGTTTGTACAAATGTTATTATTATAAATTGTAAGAAACCTTATACAGATGTTAATTGTTTTCAACTAAATTAATTTTCAATCCTAGAACAATATAATAAAATGTATTTAGAATAAGATAGAATTCACTTCAAATCAAGCAGGTTCTATACATTATTTAGCAGAATCTCTCAGCGATAAAATTTTTTTTATAGGAAATAGTGCAAGACGTTTTTTCCCATATAAGACAATAAAAACTCGAATTTGGACATCTATGTTAAAAATAATAAAAAACAGATTAATTTTTTACCCATAAAATTAATTCTCTACAAAAAACGATTAGTTTTCAACCATCAATGATATAATGCAAATTTTACTTGAAGACATTAATTTTTAATAAACAAATAAAAATCAAGAAAATAGTTGAGTTCTGAAGAAACAAGATAAGATTTTAACAAAGAAAATTAATTTTCTACCAAAAAGACGAATTTTCAACTAAAAAAAATAATTTGCAATTATAAATATAATTTTTCATCCTAAAATGGCGCAGTTAAATTTTTAATAAAATAGTTGAATCCTCAATCAAAAAGATCAATTTTCAAACAAATATTGGAGTTTTCAACTAAAAAAGATAAAATTTTAATTTAAAATATAAATATATAGAACCAGAAATTGGAATATTCCTTTTTAGTTGAAAGAATTAATATTTAACAACAAACATTTGAATTTTTAACAAATTTTTGTTAGTTTATCTTTTTTAGTATCCTACATAGTTTGTCCACAAAATAAAATTTTTTATTTTTCATTATTTTTTGTGCAATCAAAAATTTAAATTTTCGATTTCTTGTTTTGACTTTTTTTCATAACGTGCGTTTTTTGGCTTAATATTTTCATTTTCGTCGATTTAAAAAATTTTGAAAATGCTATAACTCTGGGAAATTTTTTATCGAAAAAAGTCATTAGGATAAATTATTTGTCCATTTTAATACTATAAATATCCGTACATAGAATTTTCATATTCAGAAAAAAGTGGTCTCAAACATTTTCAAAATGCGCTCACTTTTTGAATTTTTATCAAAAATGGCTGGTTAACGAACTTTTCCTTAATATTTAGTTAAAGAATTTAATTTTTAACAAAAAAAAGGAATCTGCAACTTAATAGTTTTGTTCTTAATCAGAAAGACCAATTTTCGACCAAGAAGACTAATTTCCTACCAAAAACACGAACTTTCATCGAAATATGTGCATTTTCAAACAAATGGTTGAATTTTGAACTAAAAAAAATCAATTTTTAATTTCAAATATCATTTCTCTACCAAAAATGACATAATCCAATTGTATTTTTCAAAAATTAATTTTTGACTAGCTATCTTAAAAAGACGGTTTTAAAAAAATTACATTTTTAACAAAAAAAATCCATTTTTTTTAAATATCATTTTTCTATAAAAAATGGTATAATCGACTTTTTTCTTAAATAAATAAATTTTTCACCAAAAAATGGAATTTTTAACAAAATAATAGAATTCTCTAACAAAATATGAAACGGAAAAATTAAAAAAATTAAATTATAAAATAAAAAAGGTCAATTTCAATTATCAATTTTCAACGAAAAATAGTAGAATCGAAATTTCTTTTAAAGAAATTTTTTTATGACAAACTAAAAAGGAATTTTTTTAAATAACTGAATCCTTAATGAAAAATATTAATTTTCAGTCAAGAATATTACTTTTCTACAACAAATTTAGAATTTTCTACAAAATCTAGTAAGTTTCAAACAAACATGATTTTTATCTAATAAATATAATTCTTTAATCAAAAGTAATATAAGTAGATTTTACCATTATAGAAATTATTATTTTTTTAAATAGACTTTTGAATAAAATACATGAATTTTCAATCAAAAAGGTTCGTTTAAAACCGAAACAGATGAAGCTTCAGTTATTAACTTAATATTTTCACTTCAATTAATTAATTTTGAAAAAAATGTCAGAAAAATGGTTGTTTCCTAAATCAGCAAGATGAATGTTCAAACAAAATGATTAATTTGCTACTAAAAAAGACGAATTTTTAACAAAATCCCTAAATATTTCAACAATTAGTTAGAGTTTTAACTAAAAAACATCACAATTCAATTTAAAAAATTAATTTTCTACCAAAAATGTCATAGTTGAATTTCCGAAAAAAAAGAATTTTCAAAAGAATAGTAAATTTTTAACCAAAGAGATGAATTTTAAAAGAAAACAGTTATAACACCTTTACCCTCCATCTATCACCATAAACCAAATTTTTTACAACACCTTCATCCAAAATGATAAGTTTTCTAGTATTCGTTTGTTGAAAGTGTTATTTTTAAACAAAATTTTATTAATTTCAATGTAATTTGAAATATAATAATTATTAGTTTAATTTTAAAGAAAATATTCATGTTTTTTATAAACTTTAATGTGAAAAGTCCAGGGGAAAGTGGAATATTTAACTAACCCGAGATTCGACAACTGGCAGAAATTTGCGTTCAATAATTTAATTTTTTTCAACTTTGTAAAGTATTGTAATGGTTTTGTATAAGTCGGAATAATGAAACAGTCATTACTGAAATTTGTATGACATTGAACGCATGAACTAATATTGGGGACACTTGACCAAGATTTTCAGGGGAGATTTTAAAAAGTGGCAACAAGCTTATTACATTTCTTTTTATACCTATTAATTCATTCATTATTATAATGCGCGTGCATTAATCACGTAGTCTGGGGCCGGCCGTTTACTGGCCGGGCCAACCCTGGCTATATCCCATGGTCTGGAGCCGGCTGGGCACTGGTCAGGTTAATGTTTTTGTATAAATGAGACATTTTTTAAGAGCCATGATATTATCAAAGACGTAATTATGGATGATGATGAATTATTATTTGAAAATTATAATTTGAAGATTTATTAGATCAGTGAAACAAAAATGAGCTTTTTTAAAGTCTTTAAAAAAAAAACATTAAATTTTTTCGAATAATTTAACATTTTAAATTGAACTGTTATTGATTCTGCTATGTGCGACAACAGAAATGATAACATTTTTATAAACTTCTCTATATTCAGACAATGTTTAGCCTTTACAATTTCAAATTTACCGCCATAAATAGCGCCTGCTGTGTCTGTCGTCTGCATAGACACTCGGTAATTTTCAGTTTCGCACCTGGAACGAGAATGCTCCTTGCACTCACGTCGCGTCGTCTCTTCGAAGTTCGCAAGTAAAATCGAGACTCGTAGTTTTTACTTTCTTCCTTCCTAACCTTAAATCACCACGTGGATTCCAAATTGCTATGAGATACTATCATCAGGGAATAAAATTCTACTCCAATTTTCTTGCCAGAATTGGTTCACTTGATTTGACAAGTAAAGTTCACCCTAATCTTTACGATGAGCTTTAAAAGACAAAAGAAGTTACCAATTTCTCGCCTGAAGCAACATTTCTTAACTGCTTTTTGTCCGGATTACCCGACTGGATCCCGGCCGGTATTGAAGCCGGGATCCGACCAGTTTACCGTGACGTTTTTAGCCGGATCCCAGCCGGATTCCCCGACCAGCGCCCGGTTGAAAGCGGGGCTATCCGGCTGGGACCCGGCCGGATCCCTGATTGGATTCCTACACAGGTAGGTGTAAATTAATTTTTAATAAGAAAAGCTCATTTGGACAAAATTATTCAAATTCATTTTCTACCAAAAAATATAAAATTGCTTAAAATCCTGTTATAAAAGATTAATTACAGTTTCAGATACAGAATTCATCCCTTGGTGTCTTCTATTATTTTATAATAATATTTTGTAACATTCATTAAATATGTATAACACAGAAAATATAGACTTTTCATTTATTCTTTTTCATAAAAAGATAAATAGGCGGGCGCTGTGTGACGCGCGCAAGACTGATAGTTTAAATTATATGTTTCTTGGGATGAATAATAAGGCATATATTATTATTTTAACTTTTGGACAAAAAAATATAAAATGTTTTCATTTTTACTTTATGTGATTGGAAGTTAGCTCAGTTTTTTGTCAAGAAATCATGGTACAGTCGATTGCTTTTGTAAATATGTCTAAATTTTTCAGTCTGAAGTAATAACTTGCGTGTATGGAATATTTGTTGAGGTGACGTCGGCTATTGATAAGATTCGAAATATTTCCTACAAATTATTCAAATAATTAGTAATTAGCAATCAGTAATTTTCCACTATCCAATAATTAAAGATTTTAAATAATCTAATAAGTAATTTTTTACTAATAAGTTGCTCAAATCTCTGTCATTGAATTGTTTCTTATTCGCAATGAAAAATTTTGATAGAGAATTCTCTATTTTTCAGAACAGTTAAAATGAATAATTTTTTCTTTCATATTCAAGAACGGCGAATAAAAACCCGAATAATTTGAAATCAGAAAATGGTCACCACTTTCTTGGAAACCAGACATTCTTTTTTTTTTAATGTGAGAGATGCGGCAATAATTTTGAAAAGCAAAAATATTTCTTTCTAGGATTTAAAAAAAAAGTTCATCCCTAATCCCTAATCCTAATCAAAATCAAATTAACCAATTTGAGCGGTATCGGAAAAAAATCTTCGATCTTCTCAATCGCTACACAAGCAGGAACTGAAAACGTCCGCGCGCAAATTTATTTTAGGAAGAAAATCGTTATGCGATATGAGCGTCCTTAAAAAAAAAAAGTTTTGAAAAATTTCGGACCAGCCTCTCATTTGATTAAAAAAAAAATGTAATTATTTTCGATTTCATAACAAATATAAAAAATATTTTTTTACTTTTGAAATGTACTGTTTTCTACAAAATACTTTAAATAACTCAATAACTTAAATTTATTGAATAATCGATAAAAAAATAAATGAAAAAGAGACTTTTTGTCTAATTTCTGAAATTTAATGAATAATTTGTTACTTTATTACAAATTGCAATATTTCGTTATTTTTGGACTACAAAATTCGTTTATTTGGCCCAGCATAATGAAAATAATTACCTTAAAAATTTTAAATGATTTATTAGATGCAAAAATCATTCTACGTTGAAATATAAGCTGTATACTTTTCGTTAAATTTTTGGTTGTAAATTAACTTATTGTTAAAGATCCACATTTTGGGTTAAAAATGTAACAATTTGGATTTTATGGAATTTTAGGGAAATTACAAGCCTTTTAAGAGTATATTATTTTATTTTACGGAAAATTTATTTTTTTGTTATAAAAATTAAATATTGATTGAAAAGTTAATATTTTTCTTTAAGAAATCCAAAAAAATTGATTGAAAATTAAACCCCTTCGTTAAAGGTGAATTTTATTTGTAAGATTTATTATCAGACTGACTCTTATCAAATGTAAATATCTCGGAAAAACAAACTTGACGCATCCAGTTTAAGAAATAGCGACTTCTTGCAGGAGATATATTGTAGATTATATAAGATGTTGTAGCAGTAAAATATTCTTTAGTTACAACGATAATAAAATTCCTAATTGATACAATAAATAGTTTGTCCTGAAAATAGAAAAGATGATGATTTTTTGTACTCTGCTCTTATCCCTGCTTTTCATCCTGAATTTTATTGGTGAATATAATAAAATAATATATCCATAATATATCTTAGGTGAATATCTTTTAAGCTATAGGCAAATCAGAATTCTTGCGGTTTAATGTGGTATGAGAAATTTTACTTGTATCCGCTGACCTTTTCACATGCATCTTCTGTGCCTGTTTAAATATTATGTAACTGAGAATAAAATAATTGGGATAATTAAATTTAATGAAAGAGAAGATAAGCTTTTAATTATGAAATTTAACAAAAACTAAGATAAAACTAATATAAACATAAAATAGCTTCAAATTTTGGCCTTGAATGTATGTCTCGGTTTCCGTATGTCCCCCACATTTGTGCACAGACCTTCTAAAATTGAAGGTCAGAGCTTCGACAATTGTAATTTGGTGATTGTGAATTCTCTTTCGTTAAAGCTCTTTCGGCTTTGAAAAATTCATTTTTCTTATGTATCTCGTGGTTCATACTAACTTTTGTCCACATGTGAACTTTTATGCATTATGTTCCACACCATTATGTCAAATGAACATAAAATATTCATATATTGCAAAAAACTACAAATTTTATTTATCATGATTACTTTAATATTTGTACCTCATTTTGCATTAAATTTTATTCTCAGCTACACTGAAAAATGTATCTTTTCAATAAATTTCTTTTATTAGTATTATTAAAATTTATAACAAAAAAACTTTTTTATTAGATTTTTATTGCAACTCGTGCTCTTTGTCCATAAATTAAATTTTTTATTGTCCATTGTATTTTTTACGTTTTGAATCGAACATGTGATTCACAGCGTAAAATGGTTCTAAGAAAATTTTTAGATATAATTGAAGCGGAATATTTGGGTAAGTAAATTTGTAGTTTTTTAGGCGAACAACTTTTTTATTCTTTTGTGTGGTTTATCAGAAAAATGTATTCTTTATTTCGCAATTTTATTTTTTACGATTGAAACAAAACCTAAGCACCCTGTCAAAAATAATTTATAACAAACTTTTTGAATTTTTTTGGACTAAAAATTTTTTTAAGTCATTATTTACTCGCACTCATATTCTCACTCACAATCTGAATCGCACTCACACTCACGCTGTCACTGACACTGAAACTCGCACTCACACTCAAATTCAAAATCACACTTCTACTCGCACTCATTTTCATTTTC
>NC_046661.1:146770324-146775678 GCF_010883055.1 Belonocnema kinseyi | reverse complement strand
ACAGACCATTCGCAAAAACGATTTGTGGGGTTCAGCAGATATCGAAACATGGCAATTTGAGAAAGACAAAAGAGGGGGTTTAAATGTTTTACAAATGTAATACCTTTTCTAATAAGAATGTAAACCAGCATCCCAGATGCGAATTCAGGTCGGCACCCAGAGCAGGTGCGTTGGCCCAAAGTCGGACCGACTTTGGCCCGCCATAGATCGGCAGCCAAAGTTGGGCGACCTTTTATATTCATAAGATACTTTTGTCGGCCCAACCTAAACAGCCAACGTTGGCAAACAACGTGGGACCGACTGTTGGCCCAACTTTGGCTCGAAAATGGACCAACCATCAGGGCAACTATGGGAATCCTTTCGTTAACGAGTAAATCTGACTACTGGCCCAACTCTGGGCCAAAGTCGACCCAGAGATCGGCATGCAGGGATTGAGAAAGTTCTGAAGAAGTTAAGCCGACTATTGACCCAACAATAGCCCAAACATGGACCAACCATCGGACCAAATATGGGACGTCTTTTTTTAACGAGTAACGTCGACTACCGGCCCAACTCTGGGTCAAAGTCGGCCCGGAGATGGGCATAAAGGGATTTAAATATTCCGAAGAAGTTAGGTAGACTGTTGGCCTAACAATGGCCCAAACATGAATCAACCATCGGGGCAACTATGGGACATCTTTCGTTAACGAGTAACGCTGACTACCGGCCCAACTCTGGGCCAGCGTCGGCCCAGAGATCAGCATAAAGGGATTTAAATATTCTTTTTAATGAAAAGAGAAAAAAATTTATAAATGAATTTAAAATTATTTTAAGTGATTTTAAAGAAGTTTAAAATTTTAGAGAAGAATTAAAAAAAGCAAAAGAATTTTCAAGACATTTTAGAGACTTTAAAATACTTCTTATGAGTCCAAGAGATTTTTAGTGATTTTAAGGGATTTTGTGCCATTTCCATGGATTTAATATGGTTTAAAAAGTGAATAGAGGAATTTAAAATTTTAGAATGCATTTTAAATGATTTAAAAAAATCAAAAGAGATTAAGGATTTTCATGTAATTTTGAATTTTGAAAATGAAATATTTGTTATATGAGTTTACTGCCAAAGCGGCAAATCTTACAAAATTTTTTGTCTGGGAACGAGGAAAATCTATAGGCTTCGTGAAAATTGAGTCCCACAATTACAAACCCATTTACCACTCATGATGTTCCAATATACGATAGTGCACTTGAGAAAAATTTAATCCTGTATTTCTTGTTTTAGAATTAAGTTCACAATCCACGTCCAAGCCTGATAGTGACCTTGATCCTCGTCTTTCTGATTGTGGACCTTCTTCTCCTGTCAGAACTCATCCTTCTCCCGGGTCCCGACCATCTGGCGAGTCATCGCTTCGTGCCAGGTCCAGGTCTCCTCCTGCCATACCTCATCCTTCAGCTTTGTCCGCACCATCTGCCGAGCCTTCTCCTAGCATCAGATCTCCTGTTCTCAAGCAAACTTTTCCAAGGGTGCTTGGGTATAAATTTGATGAACTTTCGTTTATTCGCCTTAGTCCTTGGAGCAATCTGAATAGGACATTCGAACTTCGAAGATACGTTTTTCCTCCCAAAAAACCAATTCAATTGATAACAAGAAAAATGACCCTTGTGCCCATTCCAACTAAAGAACAAATTGTATTGTCAACGTTTACTGGCGACGTCTGGGCAATATTGGAGAAAAAAAAAAGTGGACACACGATTCTTCGTGGATTATTTACACCTATTCTTGTGCGATCAAGGCGGGCAAAAATAAACATGGACAGCGGCGAGGTTGAAGAATTGACAACAAATGAAATTGCAGAATGTCCAGTAGGCTACAAGGCAGTTTTTAATCTTTTCAGAGTATATCGTGTGTGAATAAAAATTCTTTATATTGTTAATAAATATATTTTAAAAACATTTGCCCGTGTTTCAGATCTAGCGCTTCGCGTTTTTTCTTTATGCCGAGATCTTTTGAAATTAAAGGTGAAGACATCAATAACTTTTTACATTTATTATTAAATTTGCATACATTATACAAATTTTTCAAAGAAAAATCTGTTTAAGCACTTGAACAATCTTTTAGATTTTAATTTTTATTATAGTAAAATAGTATTATAATAGTAAATAATATTAATAATAATAATAATAATAATAAATTATTCTATTATTTTTACAACAAAGACATTTTTTGCTGTTTCTAAATTGAAAAATAAATTTTGTAAGGGTACAATTCTTTATATATATTTTATAAATTCGAAACAGTAACTACTTAGAAATTCTTTCACCCAAAAGAATAAGCCATAATTAACTTAATTGCAACCATTTTTTTAACTATGAAGGGATGGTGGGAAAAATTAAATTACAAGAAATATTAAGAATTAATTTTTTGTAAGTTTTCAGAGTTCCATTAAAGCGAATGCTTTTTATTTCGTAAGAAATTACACATAATATTATTTCAATTTTCTAAATCATAGGAAACTTTTTCTACACAGATCACGATTTGATTTTTGTTAGAAACTATTAATATTTTTTTTATTCTATTGCAGTGAAAGAATTAAAAATTTTAAAAAAATTGATTTTATGACAATGTTTCTAAATTGTTCAAATTTCACAGTGAAAAATTTACATTTTTAACTTTACGATTTTAATTGATTCATTTTATAAAAAATGAATATGATAGCGTTTCACAAAATGTTATCTTTTCACAAAAAATCTTTGAACTGTTTGATTTATAAAAGATTAAATTTTCATATTATGTACTAAAACGACCGGGAGAAACTTAGGAATTTTTGGTCTCAATTAAAACTCTGCTTTCGTTAAGTCTCCTTAGGCTTTCACGCATTTTCTAAATTATGTTGAACTCTATCATATGAAATGTATCTTCGAATTATTTATGTACGTTATACCGATCGTGCTTATACCTATAATGCAAAATAAAGTCAAAATTTTATTATTTATGATTATTTTATTTTAGTTTTTCTAAGAAATCTATAAGAAAGAGTTTTTTCTCGTTGATTAAAAAATTTCCCTTTCGAAAAATATTTGCCAGAATATGAATAATTGAATTTTTTTCTTCAAATTTTCGATGAGAAAACCACAACTTTTGTTTAAATAAGGCTGGTTTGTATAAAAAATACGGAATTGGATTTTACTCTTTCAGGTGCTCTTCCAATTCACTCTTTAAACCTTTTAGTCTTTTTTTATGTTTATTTTCTTTTAAATATCATTAAATTATGTAACCAAATATCCTAAGTGATAAAAATATTGCATTGTATATCATTTACTCAAATTAGAACAATAATTTACATTCAATATCGATAATTAGCAAATAAATATGTTTTGCTAAAATAACGGAAAATGGTTTAAGATATAAATAGGGACACGTCAGTCACATTCCATATTAAAAATTGATAAGAATGCACTATTTGAACAAAATAAAGAGCTTAAAAGATAATCGCATGCCCTTAAAGAATAGGATTCTTTCTAAACAATTTTCTATGTTTTACGCATAAGACGTCGAAACGCTGACTGTACAGAAACAAAAGGTCGCTGCGATTCATATTTTGCTTCTAAAAAGCAGCTTTCATGCCCAAGAAGTTTTCACTCGCACAAAAAACAATATCTTTAATTAATTTCGCTGTTTGTTGTCCTTTTCCGATTTTTACTTTGCGTCCTCTAGCTTTGTGGCCGCTATCTTTACTCTCATGACATCGAAATGTAATTTGCGTAATTTGCGGCCACAATTTCCATTTCCACTTTTCTACTGTAAACAAAACTCCAACGCGTCGTTTTTTATGAGCAACGTTTTCATTTACATTTTCCAAATTTTCTTTACTCAAGGTTGAAATTTTGCCTAGCAAAATTATTTTGATTGACAAGCTTATTTTGATTCATTGGCTTTGACAATTTTAACCCCAAAAAATTCTCGGCGAAAAACAGTCGTTATATTCAAATACTTAGGACTTCTCACTAGTTTTTCTGAGCCAATAACCTACATGGCAGATTATAGAGAAGGTAGGGTAACGTCGAGCGACAAAATGATCCTATAAACTTAAATTTATTAAGTATCAAATCAATAAGATTCACAAACTGCTTTCATCTTCGAAAGCCAACAAACAAAGTGAACATTCAACAAAAACATAGCAACCGTGTATTGAATACTTCGAATATAAAATTCAGAATTAAATGTAAGTAACTGTGGAGACAGATATATAAAATATAGAAAAATCTCTGAATCCTAAGAAATAAATATCCATTTACCTGCTTTCAATTCACATTAAGTCGTATAATTTCCAAATCTTAGGTTAATCATAACTGACATGACATTCAAACCATTAAAGGCGGGAGGTAACAACAAAGTCGTGACCGTCTGCATGAAAATTGTTGACTGGGCGTTCAAAGAAATTTCCTCTACATTTTCAGCGGAAGTTTAAAGTAATCGAATCTTATATCTGGTAGAGTCATATATGGGGCATTATTCCTCAACTGCCCCAACTCAAAAAGTCATGTTTTTCGATTGTCTCTAAATTCTGGGAATATGTTCGCCTACCCAACAGTAGTTAATCCACAAACTTATAGACCAGGATTACCAACCCTCCCCACGTGAGGGGGGGTTGAATTTTCAACCCCAATGCCTGCAGGGGTAGTTTCAAACGCCTGTAACTTCCTTTCTAATTACGCGATTTAAAATTTTTATGAGCGTTTTGGAAAGTGCTTTTTACACGCTTTCATCCTATTTTATTATTTATAAGAAAAAAAATTGTTTAAACAATTTTTTAAATAAATCAATTGTTTATTTAACTTTTTTCGCAATTTAGGCATCTACGATTTTTTTTAAATAGTCTCAACAGAAAGATTGACTTTTTTACTATGAAAAGTGTCTAATAAGAAAATGGACAAATTGAAATTCATTGAGTTACAGAGCCGGTTGTAGAGGGAGTCCTCGCGCTCGCACTCGGGCGTTATGCGGCAGCATACCGCGGAACAGTTTTCAAGTATGCCATTTTTTTGTATTGCTCACATTGATCCAAAATTGCATGAAGTCATCGGAAAAAACTATTCACTTAATCACAAATATTGATTAATTGAGTGGTTGGGTGAATTGAATCTGTATTCATATAATATCTATGTTACTGACGTGGTCTAAGGAAAGAAGGTCGAGCTTCAGAATTTGACCGCTACATGGCTGCCTAGAAACTTCTTTCTCACAAGAAAGAAAATCGTTTTAGTTTATATGAGCGGAATACATTCTGTTGATTTTGTTTTCTATTCATTCTGTACCCGAAGCTCAGATGACTTTATAATAGATATTTTTATGTTGCTCTGCTTGCTTAAATTAGGAA
>NC_046661.1:146769026-146770224 GCF_010883055.1 Belonocnema kinseyi | reverse complement strand
CAACTGAACGGCAAGTCCGAAAAGCTCAGAAATTAGTTGAGCAAAATGGAATATTGAGTTTACCTAATCGAAAACTGGGAAGAAGACTGGCACCAGATATTGTAGTTGCAGTGACTAATTTCTACGAAGATGATGAAAACAGCCGATTGATGCCTGGCAAAAAGGATTTTATATCAATTAAGAAAGCAGATGGAACTCGTGAACATGTTCAGAAACGACTTATCCTAGGTAATCTGTCCGAGCTGTTCAATCGTTTCAAAGTGGAAAATGAAAATACTGTAGTCGGATTTTCGAAGTTTGCACAACTCAGACCACGACATTGTGTTTTGGCTGGAGGTAGTGGCACACATACGGTTTGTGTGTGTATATATCACGAAAAAGTGCATCTGATGTTAGATGCTATTGATATTAAGCATTTAACTGTCGACTCCAGTATAGAATTGACTGACTACCATGACTGTTTAAAAGTAATAATGTGCAGTAATCCAACTCCTGCTTGTCATTTTAGTGAATGTGAAAATTGTCCTGGCATTCAAGTCCTGAAAGAACATTTGACTGCAATCATTCCTGAAGAGCCTCAAAGCCACATTATTAGTTGAACAATTCTTGATTATGTTCGATTTTGCAGAAAACTATGCTTATGTGTTTCAAAATGCGATCCAATCTTCTCATTGGAAAAATGATCAGGCGTCCATTTTTACAGTAGTTATCTACTATAAAGAGAAGAACGAATTGAAGCATGTGAGCATAGCTATTATTTCAGACAACTTACACCATGACACGGTTGCTGTGCATTTATACCAAAGGTTAATTGTTGACTATCTTAAGAAGCGTTTCAATCCTAAGAAATTTCATTATGTCACAGATGGAGCACCACAGCATTTTAAGAACAAATACAACTTTGCGAACCTTCTGTGCCATGAAAAAGATTTTGGCATCCCGGCAGACTGGACTTTCCATCCAACTGCCCATGGAAAAGGACCATGCGATGGAATCGGAGGTAATCTGAAGCGTCTTGCTGCAAGAGCCAGCTTGCAACGTTCTGCTGAGAATCAGATCTTAACAGCTTACGAGTTATTTGAATGGGGCAGAGAACACTTGAAGGAAACTGTCGTATTTTTCAGTAGCAAAGAAGAGAATGCAGCGATGACAATAAAATTAGCAGATCGATTTAGTAAGGCTGTGACGATACCAGGTA
>NC_046661.1:146760765-146768926 GCF_010883055.1 Belonocnema kinseyi | reverse complement strand
AAATTGCGAAAAAAGTTAAATAAACAATTGATTTATTGAAAAAATTGTTTAAACAATTTTTTTTGTTATAAATAATAAAATTGGATGAAAGCGTGTAAAAAGCACTTTTCAAAACCCTCATAAAAATTTTAAATCGCGTAATTAGAAAGGAAGTTACAGGCGTTTGAAACTACCCCTGCAGGCTTGGGGTTGAAAATTCAACCCCCCCTCACGTGAGGAGGGTTGGTAATCCTGGTCTATAAGTTTGTGGATTAACTACTGTTGGGCAGGCGAACATATTCCCAGAATTTAGAGACAATCGAAAA
This sequence comes from Belonocnema kinseyi, assembly GCF_010883055.1. Lineage (NCBI taxonomy): Eukaryota > Metazoa > Arthropoda > Insecta > Hymenoptera > Cynipidae > Belonocnema > Belonocnema kinseyi. Next base: position 146,768,621 of record NC_046661.1, on the reverse strand, counting down.
ACATGACTTTTTGAGTTGGGGCAGTTGAGGAATAATGCCCCATATGTAACATGTAATTGTAAGTTGAAATCAAAAATTTGTTTATCACGGTCCCAAGTAATTGCAAATTGTTCGCTGCAGGCGTACTGGCATTAGGTCGATACCAGCAGGTGAGCGGCCCATCAACCCTTCGAGTATTCTCTTGCCAGATAACTTCTCTTTAGCGCTACTGATCTACAAGGGAGGGAGTTGCAAACCATTTCTTCTTCAAAATTTATATTTTGATGCTATTTTACTGACGGGGTATAATGTTGCTTTATAGAATAATTGCAAGAGATGATGTTGCTATTAATGTGAGAGGATAAATTTTGACTTACCTGTCACATTAATTTAAAGTTTAGATTGAGCGGATTAAGCTTTTAAAAACCATCGTGACCAAGAGCGGAAGTCACACCTCAACCACCGGGCACTCGCTAGACATAATACTTGATTGTTTATTTCTTCCGCACATTTGCTTCGTGTCACGCTCACCACTCGCCAAATTTCGGAGAAGAATAACAACAAACCACGGAAGTAAGAAATGCGTAATCGTATGAAAAATTCTAATAGGAGCCACTAAGGCACAAAGGGTAAAATCATAAATCATGAGAATATAAAAAGATACTGGTATTCTTTGATTTTCTGTTTGTTTAGCTTTACCTTGGGGTGCAACTATTTACTTTCCTAATTATTCAATTCGAAAAAGGGATGGGTTCCTTTTACGATATAAGGAGTGACTGTATCATATTGAGGAATCAGATCCCACCCAAGGCCCAAGAATTATGAAAATATATACTTAAAATTATCAATTTTTCCCAGATGTGAAGATATGCATCAGCGTTCATGAGATTAAATATGGGAATGAAAATCCTTACTTCGAAACCAATGCAATTCGAGCTGCAACAACTTTAACACCAGCGTTTTTCTGTGAATGAAGAACTAATCGTATGAATAACCCGATGCATAATTATAAGCCGTCCCATTGTGTGTATAGCTGAGGTAAGTGCGCCATCGACGGCAAAGTAAAGATTCGAAGGTAATTAAATGCGCGGTACCACTGCAGGGTACAGACTCGGTTGATAGCGACAATTAATGAACAATGGTAAATGAAAGAAATCTCATGTAAAGGACACAATGAAGTAATCAAAAGCGTCTGTCTGGATGTATGAAAATACGGATAAGTAGAATATACAATTTTGATTCACGAAAGGTCAAAAGAAGAGGGTGGTTACTTTGTTAGTTGTCTTTATATACCAAGCAGTCATACTGTCTTCTACCTCCTTGTGACCGAAGAAACGTTCCGATTAAGCCGTGCACGATAAAGTTTAAATTCAGAATAAGTAACGTGTGCGTTCGAGTCTTGTCCTAAAGTCTCTTTCGGTTGAGACTTTCGGTCGTCGCAAAATAATCCTATTCCAAATAAAGTCCGTTGTATTATACGTTCTGGAGAAAAAAACTCGAGGGTGGATTCAGTATCTGTTCAGGACTGTGTATTGCCCTACCACATAATAAACAGTGATCGCATATCGGTTCGCTAAATAATAGAGTTACTTAAAAGTAACTTAGAAAAAATTCGGGAGAGTTCTCTCGCTTCTCTACAAAGCATAAGGAGATACTATCGTCATGAAAAGACCTCTCACAAGACTTATATAGAAGACCCAGTTTTCGTTTAACACAAGGGTTTATAAGGTCTCATTTACTAGATATTTTATTTATAAAATTGTTTACATAATTTTTTTACTAGTATCAAACAAAATCTCCAGAATTCAAAATTTCAATTTAAGGAAAAGAACGTTTTGATGGATTTTTCTTAATTTACACTCAAAATATTTCTTGCCAACAGGTAAGGATGACCCTCCTGAGTTGATCCAACCATTTAAATCGATCTTCTTGCGTTTGTCCGGGGCCATTGCCTGGTCGTACCGTCGGTTCAGTCTTATTCCCCTCCCAAATGAATCAATGCCATCATCCGAGAGAGGCCTGTTTTGGATTCCACTGCGCGATACTGGAGACGTAACCGCATAATTCGTTGCATTGGGAAGTTAGCCAAATGCAACGTAACTGACTGCAATAGCAGTCAGCAGACTTAAGATGGTTACTGCTTAACATGTCGAAGGTATTTTCGGGCTTAGAGTTGGATTTTATTTAATTATTTAGCACGGCGCTGTCCCCGTATATATCATCACTCACAGGCGCATTTTTAGAATGCAATCAAGTGAACCGATGAGAGCAGCGTGCCCCGGCATATTGGAAAAAGACTGGGTTTTTACACCACCATTGACGGACTGGGTTGCAGTAAAGTACAATATAGGGGGACTCACAGCTTAAGGTGGGTTACAAACCACCAGAAACTTGGTAAGGGTACATAGAAACATTTTCAGACGTACCGGCTCGACGAGAAATTCAAAAAGTATTCTAAAATTTCAGGTGATATTTAAAAAGTCAAAACTGTTTTCAATTTTTTCTAATTTCTACGTTGTTTCTTCTTTTTTGTTTTAAGTAAAAAAATGAAGCTTAAAATTCTCACTTCCAGATCCTTGAATAGAAAAATGTCCTTTTTTGATGTTTTAAAAAAATTAAAGTTTAATTAACCTAGTAAACTAAAAAAAAATTTCTATTGGCCAAGGAACTTAGGAAAATTTTTCACATGTACAATTTTGGAAATAAAGCAATATTCTAAAAACCGAAATATAAAAAAAAATTGTTTATTTTAGAATTTTTTGAATATTTTAAAAAAAAGATTGGGAAAAATCGATCGGAAACGTTTTGGTAAAAATTTTTTATTCATACATAAAAAGATATTTACATCCGAAATAGGGAATCTTTGCGCAAAGCAAAACACTTTCACCCCCTTGCCAGGGCTAGTTTATGACCCAACTGATCAACCTTTGTTTTTCTTTGAGTTTCATCTAATAGGACTAAAATTTATATAAATTTGAACTCGATCCTAGAAATTCATTTTTTGTGGTAGCTGTACTTGAGAAATAATGCCCCATATAAGGATATATATATATTTTTTTGATTCAAACAAATATTTTTTTAGTAAAGAAATAAGGATGTTCAACATATTTGCTATTTACGTAAAAATAAAATAACATTGAAATGATAAATGCTGATATTTATAATATTTAATGCATTTCTTCTGCAATGCTAGGAATTGAAAATGCAATTAAAATACTTTTTGGGACGTGTGCAGCATGTAAGTTTCCTGAAACTCATTTGTTTCCATCCTTTTAAGATGATGTTTTACTCCCGTTGTGTTGCCGCTTTACTTCAATAGGTATAACATTGGCTGTAGAGGCATCTTGTAAGAAGCAAAGTTTACATTTAGCCCTTTTTCTTTTATCTCATCCAGATAGAAACTAAAAAACTCTTCCAACGATTAGCTATTATGACAACAAGAGATATTTCAGGTTTCACTCGTGTAAAAAACTACGAATTTTTCCGACGTTTCGTGAATAATGCAGTTCACTGTTTCAGGGCTGACCTGAAAAGCTCTTTAATCCATTGGGATTGGTCAAAAGATAGGCTGTCCAATGTGGAACAAATGTCAAATCGCATGATGTTTTGATAGGAAAAGGTGTAGTTCTAATAGTTTTTTGGAGGTAGTGTGCAAAAGAAATTTGGTAGGGTGTATTCTTTCTTTCAAAAAAAGCAAACTTGTATTATGCAGAATTGATTTGGATTTCGATGTTCCCGAATTATTTTTGAGTTGTAAGAATTTTGGGACGATTTTGTTGTCCCTGCACCTTTTTAAAAAAGCTAAGGATTTCAGTAGCTTACCTTGAGAAGTCCTGAGATTACTAAAGGTGTTAGTTTCAGTAACAATACTCTCACTGCAGAGTGCTTTAATAATAGTTTTGATGCTTTCACGATGATTTATTTTGATAAAAAGAGATATTTCGGGTTTTACTTGTGTAAAAAACAACGAGTTTTGCCGATGTTTCGTGAACATTGCAGTTTACTACTTCAAATCTGATCTGAAACTGAGCTATCAGTTTCTTTTCTTCTTATGCATACTCTTTACGATGCCTGTGATTAGCCAGAGCGCCCCACTGTGGGGAATGGTCGAACCCGGAATTTTTAAATAAAAAGACTTGATTGGTCAATCAGATTCGACCCGTCCCCACGGTGGGGAGCTCTGGCCAACCACAGGAATCGTAGAGAGTATACATAAGAACAACATAACCTGATACCTCAGTTTCATGTCAGCTCTGAAGCAGTGAACTGCAATGTTCACGAAACGTCGGCAAAATTCGTAGTTTTTTACACGAGTGAAACCTGAAACATCTCTTGTTATCATAATAGCTAATCGTTGGAAGAGTTTTTTATTTCTATCTGGACGAGATAAAAGAAAAAGGGCTAAATGTAAAATTTGCTTCTTACAGGATGCCTCTACAGCCAATATTAGACATATTAAAGTAAAGCGGCAACACAACGGAAGTAAAACATCATCTTAAAAGGATGCAAACAAATGAGTTTCAGGAAACTTACATGCTGCACACGTCCAAAAAAGTAATTTTAATTGCATTTTAAATTCCTAGAATTGCACAACAAATGCATTAAATATTATAAATATCAGCATTTATCATCTCAATTTTATTTTATTTATGTGAAAAGCCATATACGTTAACATACTTATTTCTTTACTGAAAAAATATTTATTTGAATCAATAAATATATATCCTTTATATGGGGCATTATTTCTCATGTGCGGCCACCACAAAAAATGAATTTCTTGGATCGAGCTCAAATTCACGAAAATGTTAGTCCTATGACATGACACTCAAAGAAAAACAAAATGTTTCTATGTACCTTTACCCAGGTTCCGGTCGTTTATAACCCACCTTAAGCTGCAGGTCCCCCCATGGTGTACTGGACTGCAACCCAGTCCATCAAAGGGGGCGTAAAAACCCAGTCTTTTTCCAATATGTCGGGGCACGGTACTCTCATCGGTTAACTTTATTACATTATAAAAATGCGTCTGTGAGTGATGATATATACCGGGACAGCGCCGTGCTAAATAATTAAATAAAATCCAACTCAAAGCCAAAAAATACCTTCGACATGTTGAGCAGTAACCATCTTAAGTCTGCTGACTGCTATTGCAGTCAACTACGTTACATTGGGCTAACTTCCCAATGCAATGAATTATGCGGTTACGTCACCAGTATCGCGAAGTGGCACTCAAAATATGCCTTTCTCGGATGGAGACCCTGGTTTAGTTGGGAGTGGGAATAGGACCCAACCGAGGTTACGACCAGGCAATAGTCCCAGACAAACGCAAGAAGATCTATTTTAATGTTTGGATCAACTCAGGAGGGTCATCCTTACCTGTTGGCAAGAAAGCTCACCAGCGCGACGAGGATGAAGCTCTTTATCAAGAAGAAGATCAAAAGCCTCCAGAGAACATATCACTCGTTCCAGCAATACAACCGTTGCAGATAGCCGATAATGCTAACATGAGAAATACGGGATCAAAAATCCACTAAAAAGTTTTTCTCAGGATGGACAAATTATCTTAAAATAATACCTGTTCCTGTTTTGCTGCCTGAGGATTTTGATCTCTGTCATCTGAAATGTGAAGTTTACGAAAAGACGGTCTCCCTGCTTAGGGACCATAGAAACAATGATACTTCAGTACGCCTAAGCAAGACTGGCGAGCGGATTGCACAGCTTAAGTTAAAAATTGAAACGGCAATATGGCATGCATCAAATGTTCAGTGCGTGATTAGCTACGTAACATCAAATCAAAAGTTTACTTTAAAAGTTGAAGCACTTGCTCAAAAATTACGGAAAGCAAATCACACGATAAACAAGTTTGAACTTTTTCCATCAAGCAGCAGTAAACGTAAAAAAAGAGCTCTTTAAACAGCCAAAGAGCGCCTTCTAAGACGAGTAAATTGGATTGCGGAAAATTTCACATTTGCTACCCAATCTTTCCTCTTTTCAACAAAACGCCATGTGCCTTTAAAAATCAGCCTAAAGAAGAAGAAATGCCTCAGATATCACACTGGTTCGTAAATTTTGCCAGAGGCAACTATTGCAACATCCAGAAGAGGAGTTTCATATAATTACTGCTAATGAAGTGAAGAAAATGATTGCTAGAACTAAAAACTTTTAATCGTGAGGGGAAAATAAAATCAACAACTTTTGGTGGAAGAAGTTTAATTTTTTGCACCAACATCCAGCTCGTATATTTACTACCTTCTTAAACGGAGAACAACCCATCCCGCAGTGGTTAGTTGAATGACGCACGGTATTGATCCCTAAGACTGAAGATTTGTCAAGTCCAAAGAACTACCGGCATGTAGCTTGTTTAAAAAATAGCTACAAGTTATTCACTGGCATCTTGAAAGAGAGGATATTGATATCTATCAAGCAACTATGGTGTGCAATAGTTGAATAACGCGAATTGAAGAGAGAACTGGCTGGTTGCAGAGAAAACCTGTTAATAGACAGGTGTATTACCCAGGATTCCATCAGGTATCCACGCGAACCTTCCATGGTTTAGATTGTCTACCGAAAGGCATTCGATAACACGAACTATAAGCTACTTATTAGGCTCCTTGAATGTCTGGAGGTACATACAAAAATAGTGAGATGTGTGAAAGAGCTTATGCTCTCGTGGCGAACAATACTTGTCATACATTGTGAAAAAAAACAAGTGACTACAAGTCATGTTACATATAAGTCCAATACTTTTCTGCATCTCCCTCTTGCCTCTATCTACTGTGCTTCGCGGCAAAATCTGTGGATACCTATGTGGCCCGATGAACAGAAGAGAATTTAAGGTCAACCACCTTTTATGCATAGATGACCTGAAACTCTTTGCTTTTTCAAAAGATAACCTTGCAATCCTCGTGGCCGCAGTGAAAAGTTACTCTTAAGCCATTGAAAAGAGATTTACACTGGACAAGTGTGCTTGCGTCCATCTACATCAATGAAGACTTAAAAATACATCAACGCATGATGATCAGGATCTTTAACTCATAGGTGGAAACACCATTCAACATCTTGGTATTGGAGAAAGATGTGCATATCTTAGATCACCGCAAGCGGGAACCCAAGCTGTGCATTTGTTGAAAATGGCCATTGAAAAAAGGTATCGCAAAATTGTCAGAAAAATTTGGCTTCCCGAATTATCTGGGAAAAATAAGATATAGGCGACCAATATTTTGGCCGTCCCTATACTGCTGTGCACGTTTGGTGCAGTGAAATGAAACGTCCATGTGTTAAAGAAACTTCACCGCAGCATACGCAAGATGATGACAATGCATAGAATTCATCATCCTAGATCTTATGTACCTCTTATATATCTCCCTCGAGATAAAGGAGGCAGATGTTTTCTGAGTTGCGAGTGTCTTCATCGAAAAAGGTTTCTTGCTACATCCTACTCAGTTCTAAAATGCACAGATTCTCTAATGCGACTCGTAAATCACCACGAAGTTGTCAACCTTTTAGCCTTTCTTAACCGGGCCGCAGATTGGGCAGCCGAGGAGCTTGGTCCCCCATTTTATTCCAGCGACACTACTGACACACTATTGACACCTTTGTTGCTTAAAAGTCGTGCACAAGAAGCAGAACATTTGCTTCTACTAAAGGAACATGCTGACGAGCCGCTTCATGGCAAATTCTACAGCATGATACAGAGAGAAGAGCTATGGTTGGATCTAATGCCTGTCTTTGTCTTGTCGTACGCCAAGGGGGAACTGAAGTCTGTTGAAGAGAATGATCAGTATACAGTCTGTCAAGTTAAAGCGTGGGTGGCTTTACTCGCAGTCGGTAAGGTGTATCGACATGATTTTGGTGTCAAAATATTAAGAAGAGCTCCCTCT
>NC_046661.1:146748360-146760665 GCF_010883055.1 Belonocnema kinseyi | reverse complement strand
AGGGAGCTCTTCTTAATATTTTGACACCAAAATCATGTCGATACACCTTACCGACTGCGAGTAAAGCCACCCACGCTTTAACTTGACAGACTGTAAGATCTACTGGAATTTATCTTTTTCTATTACTCAGCTTATCAGTGCTACAAAGCCTGATATTGTCAGCCAAGATCTAAAGACCAAGCTAATTTACGTGATTGAAGTCTCGGCACAAGCCGATGGTAATACAACGAGAAGAGAGGATGAAAAACGGGCGAAATATCAGGCTTTTCTTTTCAGGCTGAGCAGGCTGTACTAAGGCCACGAAGTTTATCTTGTAGCCCTCATAATCGGTTACCTAGGAGTTATGAAAGCTTCATTTCTTAGCCAACTTAAGAAAATCCCTGCTTGCCAGCATCAGGCTGAGACGATCTCAAGTCAGATTCCAACGGGTCTTCTTCCGGGATTACTGCATCTGGTCCGACAACACTGTTCCTCCTAACATTGTACAAAGGTTGCTAACTCTGAAAAAGTATCTAGAGGTGAAACCTTTACCTCAAACTGTGCCATCTGCTGCGTAAGGTCTTTCGCGGCTAGAGGCCGCACTCTTTGAAACAGTGTTTTAGAAATCATCTTGCGTAGATTCCCCGTTCTTGGGTATCGTGTAGAATAGAATGATCAGAAGTGGATGACGTACGCGTTTTACTTACGTCGGGATTGGTTGCTTTAAGGAACCATCATCGTAGCTTCTCTCATGAATAAGTCGCATAGAAAGTCGCACCAAGAGATCTTATCGCTAAGGCCAATGGAGATCAGGACTAATCTAAACATCACAGAAGACCGAGCAATGGAGATTAAAGAACAGGTTGATTTAGCATGGAAAAACGACTGAGATCAATATCAGTTAGATGAAGCCGCGACACAGTCAAGTTATTTTTTCGCAGAGAAATGCGGGTAAAATGTGAGTAGAGAACATTATAGATTTTTTTTACTTAAATGCCCAGAGTTAACCACAAAAATAAATGAGCAGAATCAGGCAGATCAAAAATGCTCAATATCTGTGAACAGATTGCCTTCGGCTCTTGAAATAGCTGCTATCAAAATAGATGTGGAGCAGCAGGCTTCCTATTAATGAACACTCCTTAGAAGATGTGGACAACGAAGACTTAATTGAAACTGAAGGCATAGCTGCTAGGGATAATGAACATAATGTACCGGATGCATTAGAACCATATTCAGATATTAGTTTTGCACATACTTTACTTAAGTTCAAATATATAGAACCAACACTCAGGCATTCCCTGTCCAAACTAAACACCACAAATGATCTGTGGGCACAAATAGAACACCTCAACAGCAAGGTTTTACCTACGTATTTCAACGTAACACAAACTATATTAAAGGTGCAAACTCTTGTATACTGTGAAGCTGTGGCAACCGTTAGAACGTTGGCCCGGAAGACTAGGCCTGCAAACGCAGTTTTTGTCACAGTCAGGGATCGAGATCCACCATGGAAGATCAGGTTAGATATGAATGTCAGCAAAGTAAGATTTAAATTAGGTCGATTAACTCAATATAAAAAAGGAATTGGAACCAGAAATCTGATAAACCATGTTAATAAAATCATCCACTTTCGGCACATCTAGACATTAACAATAGCAATATCGAGTGAGATTATAGACTCTCAACGAAAAAGACTTGATGTTCTTACTACCAGACTGCATCGGTACAAGAAAAGTATTCCACAAAGGCAACAAAATCGAAACGTTCAGACAGACAAAAGAAGGTTTTATCGTGAACTGAGTGTAAAGCAAAATAAACAGCAAGGCACGAACGTCCCTCATTTGGAAGATACAACTAACAACTGGTCCAGTGTTTGGGAAAAAAGAACAGATGCAATTTACATACTGCGTAGTTCAAACTGAAAAAAAACAAGGGCAAGCAATAGTCCTAAAATGCAGCTGAAAAACATCACTGCTTTAGATGTTTCAACAGTCTTGAAAAGCGCAAGAAACTGGTAAACTTTTCGGTTCGGACATGGCGCACAACTTCTGGTACAAGTACCTGACGAGTGTGCATCTTGCGTTGGCAAGGTGTTTTTAGAAGAACATTGAACACCCAGATCTGGTGCCAAGCTTTATGCTTCAGGGTTCTCTGTCGCATGACTATTTGCTTGAAATTTTATAACTTGACGAAATCTAACCACGCATTATTGTCCTTCTAAGTCATGCGATAAGGCTCTGGGGTACGAGAATCTAGTGTTTTGACCATAGACAACCAAGAATAACAATATCAATACGCTTTACGACGGGTATATTTCAAGGAGACTCCTTCAGTGCACTATGGTCCTGTTTAGCGTTGAAACTACTGAGAAAAACACTAAATAGCATGACATATGGGTTCATAATTCATGAAAATAAGGATGGTCATCAAGTGACCCATCTTCTGTACATGGATGACCTGAAGCAGTACGCTAGTTCAGCCGAGAAACTGCAGCAGGTGATCGAAGGCACAAAGACTAGCTCCATCTGTAAAGCGGATCTTGACTACATGCTCTCAAATTTTCCCTCTGATGGGGCCTTAAATATTAGGCCAGAAATCATAGAGCAATTAGAAATACAATGGAGGCAGAAAGCTATCCACAGTGAGCACCCCAAAACGTTAAATCAACATGAAGTGGATAGTGGGGCATCCGATATTTGGCTAAGAAAGGGTTTTCTGTATCCAGAGACGAAAGGATTCATCATAGCGATACCGGACAAAGTTATCAACACCAGGAATGATCGCAAGCACGTGTTACATCAAGACGTGGTTGACCGGTGCCAAGTATGTGGAGGTGCCAACGAATCCATCGAGCAAATTATTGATGACTGTCGCCCGTTTTAAAAAGCGAAGATTACATCCTATATTGAGATTTTGTTATCCAAACGGATCATTACATGCGCACTAACAGACCTGATATCATGATGCGAGAAAAAAAGGTGGAAGAGTCTACATCATCGACATTGCTTGTTCACTTTATCAAAATTTGCAGTCTACCTATACAACCAAGATCTACAAGTATAGCTAGTTAAGTCATGAAGTAAAGACCATATGGACGAATGTGAATCTTGCATCTATTCATCCCATTGTGATTTCGACTACAGACAATGTGCACGCAAGATGCACTTAACATCCTGAACAATAAAGAGTCAATAGGACATTGGCAGCAGTTCAGCAGCGACTTTATTAAACACCTGTCGCACTGTAAAAACATTTCTTGACCATCAGGAATCAAGCGACTAAAAACCTGTGAAGTAGCAGATTGTAGCTCTAAGAAAGCATCCAGAGGTTACTATTGTCACCCCCAACGCTCGCAGCCACTCGTAATTTTATACCAAAAACATCAGCGCAGGAGGTTTCAAGCATTCTACTGAATTGACTTATAACATCCTAATCTCATAAGTCACTTGACTTAGTCCGTAGCTATGATGTATAACCGGATTCATCCGAGTAACAGCTTTGAATGAAATAATAGTTCATATATATTAAAAGCTTTAAAAGAACCGTTATTGTTGACACAAGACTAAATTTTTCATGTAAAAATTCGCTTTGCTTAAAACATAAAAGATTAAATAAACAGTAAAATCAGTTTATAAGAAATGTTTCAACATATTTTTTAACTCACTCTTATCAAATGTAAATATCACAGGAGGACAAATTTAACGCCTTCAAACCAAGGGATAACGACTATACTTTAGATTATATATGCTAATGAAGCAGTCACATATTCATTAGTTGCATGATGATTGTTCGTACTCTTCTTTTCTCCTTGGCCGTCGTCATAAATTCCATTGGTGAATATAATAATATACTATATCTATAATTTAGGTAGGTGTGGATGTATGTATTTACGTATGTAACTAAAAATAATATAATTCTGATAATTATATTATGTAAAAGATTACACAATCTTCTAAACATAACGTTTTGATAAATTTTCAATTTTTAACGTCAAAAGTATATGAGCCTGGTTCAAAATTAGATTTGACATCTTTTGTCTTGGGATAACAAAGTTATAGATATTGCCTTTTCCAAGAATGCCAAATAAAATTTCTTTCGATTTCTTCTCTGTTACTATACAAATTTTTTAAACAAGTTTTAGTGCTCGCCAATAATAAAATCTTCGTAATTTGTTAATGGAGTAGATATTTGGAATAAATATATTCAGTCCGAAAACGTATTTCCACCTTTTTAAATAGTTTTGATGCCACCCATTTTTTGTAGCTAAAAATTTGCTGGACTTCTCATAATCTTAAAGATATGAATCCACGATTAAACAATATAACATGTGATTGGACAAAAATTATTATTTTTTTTATTTACTCTTACTATTTTCGAACCTCATTAGGAATAGTTTCTGTAAATACCATTTTCAGAAATTAACTGTTATCTAAATCAGATAACTCGGCCTGGGATTGCTTATTTAGATACCGAAAAATAAAGTACAAAGTAAAAAGTGATTAATATCAAATTTGTAGAACTTCTTTGGATGTACAACTTTTTGTGTTCATATTTTTTCGTATCTTTCATGTTTAGAACGCAGGATATCATTTATTATTTTTCATTATTTACTTCTACGATCAAACATTTAGTTTTAGATTTTTGGATAAAATTCATAAATCTATTATGACAATCTTACATTGCATGAAGAAAAGTTTTTCATTTCTTGACTTTTTACATGTCGTACATTGTTTAACTTAAAATTTTCGTTTTTTTTCTCATTTTTATCTGGAATGGCTGGCTAAAAAACTTGAACTTTAGTTTAGGACACTAAAAGAGTATAACAGAGGCTAATCCGATCTGTAAATTGTTTTGAAAGATATCGCGCATGTAAAATCTTATACAAATCAAATACCTTCTCTGATGAGAATTCAAGAAAGAAAGGCTTCCTAAAACACAAAGTTTTTGAGATTCCAGCTATAACTGCAAAAGCTACAACTGCTTTGTACATAAGAAAAAGATGTGGAATTCAATTGTGTATAAGAATATATACTTTAAAAATTCAAAATTCTTTAAAAAGCTTCTGGAGACCAAACTCGTTTCACGAGAAAAATGTGTGAGCTCTACAAAATTAATCCCAACAGCTACAACCCCATTTACAACTCGTGATGTACCAACATAGGATTCTGCACTTGAGAAAAAATGTAATCCTGTTTTTCTTGTTTCAGAATTAAGTTCCCAGTCCGAGACCGAGCCTGATGGTGACCCCAATCCTCATATTTCTCTTTGTGGACCTTCTTCTCCATCTTCTCCTGTCAGATGTCCTCCTTCTCCCAGGTCTCGACCATCTATCGAGTCTCCACTTCGTGTCAGGTCGAGATCTCCTACTGCCAGAAATCATTCTTCTGCTGGGACTGCACCACCTGCTGCGCCTTCTCTTCGCATCAGGTTCAAGATTTCTGTTCTGAGGCAAACTTTTCCAACGGTACTTGGATATACGTTTGATGAGCTTCCATTTATTCGGCTTAGTCCTTACAAGAATCCGAATCGAACGTTTGAACTTCGAAGATACGTCTTTCCTCCCGATGCACCAATTCGATTGAGAAAGCTAAATGTCGGCTTTCTTCCCTTGCCAACTGGAGAACAAATTGTATTGTCAACGTCCAATGGTGACGCCTGGGCAATAATGGAAAAAACATCAACAGGAAACACGGTTCTTCGTGGATTATTTGAATATGTTCTTGTGCGATTGAGACGTGGGAAAATAAACATATATAGTGGCGCGGTTGAAGGATTGACCACAGCAGAAATCGCGGAATGTCCAGTAGGCCACACGTCAATCGCAAATTATTTCAGAATATATCGTGTGTAAGCCACAATTGTCCAAACCATCAATAAAAATACAGTGAACCTCTTCTAAAACGCCCGTACATGTCTCGGATCTAGCGCTTCGCCCTTAACCCGGCTTCATGCAATAGACTTTTCCGCACATGCGCACTGCTCCAATAGGCTAACATGAAACTTTATGCCCACTAAATGAAACTTCACGCCCGCTACACATACACTGCGCCACGCAAGTAAAATACGGAGAAAATTTTATTTATCTTTAAAGATATTGCATGGCTGAACCCCACAGTCTCCCTTCTGCTAAGTACGCTATTTTGTCTATTCACTTATAATTTTTAATTACAAGAACACCAGCCAGCCTTTATCTGCTTCACCTGCTTGTTTTCAAAGAAGCTACGAAAATCATTTGTACTACCAGATTACAATTTTTTTAATTCAAATTTACATTTCCAATTTGAAGAATTTCAAAATGCAATTCGCAATGCTCAAGTATTAGTTTTTTTTTTGTTTTTTTTTCAATTAAAAGTAATTTTTTCCATCTCTTAAATTTAAATTTACTAAATTAGAGAAAAACTTTTTCTTTTACAGACATGATTTGATTTTTTCTAGAAATTTGTAATTTTTGATATTATATAAGGAAAATTGGAATTGCACAAAACGATGTAATTTTAAAAATTTACAAATTAATTCATTTATTCTTCATTTAGAGCACTGATGATGGTAATATATCATAAATTTAGATATTTCATGGAAAAATCTTTATCTATCATATCAAATGTGTGTTGTAATCCTTTCTGAACCTCGAAACGGATGTGCTGATTCATATATTGTAAAATAAAGTCAAAGTTCGCTTATTTATGATTATTTTATTTTAGTTACTCTAAGAAATTAAAAAAAAAAATTTATAATTAAATACTTTCCGTTCTCTAACGTATGTTTATTATTAAATAAGAGCATAACTATTTTAAAAACTGAAAATATAAATAGCAACTATAAATTTTAGCCCAGAATATGGGTTTTAATTTTTTATTTAAAAATTTGCATTGGTGAAACCAAAAACTTTGGTTAAAGGTTTGAGTGAAAATATTCCCTAGATATTACATTTTCAAGTTTTATTTATTTGTTTCTAATATTCATTATAGTTTTTTCTAATAAATATTTACTTTCTTTTGATTCTCATAAAATTATTTTACCAAATATGCTGAGTATTAAACATTTTTTATTCGATACCATTTGCTTAATTTATAACAATAATTTACTAATACAGTATTATGAATTATTTTACAGTTATACCACTAAAGCCCTGTTTATGGTTACATTCCATATTAAAAATAATTAATAATGCACTATTTAAATCAAATAAATTGTACAACCAACACTGATTGAGAAATAATCCGTCGATTCAAAAAGTTTAATCTCATGAAGAAATCCAAAAATTCGGACAGTTCACTTTTCTAAGTTATTTTACTTTAACACTCTTCTTTAAAATGGTCCTTAATTTAGCCGGAAAATTAAATTGACTAAAAACCATTTTACTTTGATACAAAAACACCTAAATTTGTCGATAAAATACAAAATAACGTGTGATCTTTGATCGATTCCCATACTGAATCTCCATACGAAAAAAGGATTATTTTTGCAAAGATTTCCTTACCTTATTTTTGAGATTTATTATATTGCTGCTGCCCACAAATATAATCTAGTAAGGGCCATTTGCAATAGGGCATATTTTTGAAAATCATATTTGCTAAAAAATATTCTTTTAGTTAATTAGTAAGATAAGCGGAAAATTCATATATTCAAACGACTCATCTTTTTTAAAAAACTGCTTCATAAACTGCCTTATAAAGTTCCTCATAAACTGCCCTCATCCTATTTATATATGTTCTTACTTTACTTCAAATTAAAATTATTTCTTGAAAAAAATATCCTACTCCTTCTTCACTCCATTATGAAACGAAGCACAAAACTTTTGATTTCCGGTCAGGTGCTTTTCCAATTAAGCTATTAGAGAGATCAGAGTAAGAACTCTGAATTTAAGAAAATAACGCCAATTTTTGGCTAAATGTTAATGGTAAAAATAATTATTTTTAATGAATCTGCTATATTATCAGCGAATGTTACCTTACTGACAGTAGGCAACCCTCCAAACCATGAAAGCAGAAAATCCACAATATCGATCAAGTCAAGAATCTTCAATAACAGAAAATGCTTAACGTATTAATCAGACTAGATGAAAAATAATTTTTTCAAATTGAAATTAAAAAAATTTCTTGAAAAAAAGATCCCACTCCTTCTTCACTCCATTGGGAAACGAAACACAAAACTTTGGATTTCCGGTCAGGTGCTTTTCCAATTAAGCTATTAGAGGGATCAGAGTAAGAACTCTGAATTTAAGAAAATAACGCCAATTTTTGGCTAAATGTTAATGGTAAAAATAATTATTTTTAATGAATCTGCTATATTATCAGCGAATGTTACCTTACCGACAGTAGACAGCCCTCCAAACCATGAAGGCAGAAAATCCACAATATCGATAAAGTTAAGAATCTTCAATAACAGAAAATGCTTAACGTATTTATTAGACTAGATGGAAAATAATTTTTTCAAATTGAAATTAAAATCATTGCTTGAAAAAAAGATCCTACTCCTTCTTCACTCAACTAGGAAACGAAGCACAAAACTTTTGATTTCCGATTAGGTGCTTTTCCAATTAGGCTATTAGAGGGATCAAAGTAAGAACTCTGAATTTAAGAAAATAACCACAATTTTTGGCTAAGTGTTAATGGTACAAGTAATTATTTTTAATGAATCTGCTATATTATCAGCGAATGTTACCTTACCGACAGCAGGCAACCCTCCAAACCATGAAGGCAGAAAATCCACAATATCGATCAAGTCAAGAATATTCAATAACATAAAATGCTTAACGTATTAATCAGACTAGATAGAAAATAATTTTTTCAAATTGAAATTAAAATCATTGCTTGAAAAAAAGATCCTACTCCTTCTCCAGTCCATTGGTTGTCTACTGTCGGTAAGGTAAAATTCGCTGATGATGTAAGAGATTTATTTAAAATACTTACCTTACTTGCACTCAAGGTCTATTCTTAGGAATTGATTCAAAAGGCATCCACTCAACAGAAAAAAGTAGATTTTCGATTTTGTTTCAGATCATTTTCTAACAAACATATTATAAATTTCACTATATTCGTTTTCTTCGGCAAGAATGAGAGCATTAAAGAAATGCATAGCTTTCATTATTGCTTTGCTCAGTATGGACAAATTGTGCTTCTATTTTGTGACAGTACATTTTGAATCTGTTTCCTTCTTCAAAATAAAACTCTTTTTCTATGAATTTTTCAAATAAACTCGACTGCTAAAGGAATTTTGTTTATAAAATTCTAGTTTAGAATCAATTGGATAAGATTTGGATGCTTATTTCTAATCTAAGGTGTGATACCTAATAAATATATTTTGGAACTTACCAAAATCAGATTGACAACTCTACTCTATTATTAAAATATAGACGATAAACGTGTCGAAGAATATTTAGATTCTAATTTAAAGTACTTTGTTAGCAATTTAGAAATTTTGAAATACAACATTGGTTTCAACTCTTTGCCGAGATATGTTGTTAAACCTTATTTATTCATCAGGTTTTAATTTGCACCAAAAGGAAGATTATATTTTTTCCCTTCAAAATTTCACCAACAATCAACTTCAACATTTGCAGCAAGGCATATTAAATTAGTAATTGCTATATATTTTATATTTTAATTATGATGAGACTGGAATAGTTCTGTTGGAATACTCAATTTCATTTATTATTTCCAAGATATTATTTTACGAAACGTGTTTGAAATAATAGTACTAGCATGGAACATGCCTATTACCGTCTCTTCCGGTTTACAAAATATTTGTTGTTCAAAATAATAATAACGGTAGATCCCAAAGGCCAATGTGCCTGCGGAACGTTTCTGAAATATTCCGCGCTATTAGGATGAACAGTAATATTTCATAGCAATATATTTTAGATCGAAGAAGGCTACCAACAAAATCTTACGGTCCTATTTTTCACCATATTTCAGTTTGAAATATAAATATTAAGTTATAATATAAGAAGATAATATAAGTACAATTATAATTAATATAAATATTAACAACTGTGCAACGAAATTTTCTGCTGCCCAATTAAAACCACGTAGGTGGTTAAACATAATATATATGATAATTGTTTTATCTGAAAAGACTTAATGTGAAGCGGCACCACACCCACTCAAATTCCCTTTTCTTGGCCAAATATTTAGTACAGAATTTTTCAAAATTTGTTCAACAATAATGAGAGTTTCTGCAATAACAGAAGTACCTAATTTTTCACAAAAAACAGTGGCAGGGCCAGCGAAACGTATCTGTGGTCCCGACATTGTCAAAAATAAACTTTATATGGACGCATTATTTTTGTTTTAAATTACTCAAATTCGTGCAACCAAAATTAAAACCCTAAAACTTACCCTCTATGGGCCAAACACCATAGCGGGGCCAGCGAAACATTCCGCGAGCCCCGAAATTATCGAACATCAGCTTTATGTGGGCGCATTATTTTCGTCTTCATTTTTTCCAAATTGCGCAACCAATTTCGACTCCTAAAAACTACCAACTGTGAGGCAAACGGTATCGTAGGCCAAGTAAAATGGAGTTTTTGGTATAGATGGTAGTTTTTAGGGGTTAATGTTTGTTGCACAAATCTGAACAAATTAAGACCAAATAATGGACCTATATAAAGTTCATCTTCAAGCATATCGAGGTTAGCCAAATATTTCTCTGGCGCCGCTGATGTTTGCCGCATACGGGTTAGTTTCTAGGGGTTGAAGTTTATTGAACAAATTTGAACAAATTAAGACGAAAATAATGCCCCTATATGAAGTTTATTTTAAGTGATGTCGGGGTTGGCGAATTATTTCGTTGACCCCTCCATAGGATTTTTAGAGTAGAGGTTAGTTTTTAAGGGTTGCAGTTTTTTGCTTAAATGTGAATAAAATTAAGACGAAAATATTTGATTTTGAATAGTTTCAGGGCTAGCGAAACGTTTTGCTGGCCCGCCATTGTTTTTTTGTTTGCTTTTTTTATTGAGAGTAATCAGATACTTCTAGTATTTTACAAATTCTGAGTTTGGTTGAACAAATTTGAAAAAATTCTGCACTGAATATTTGGCCGATAAAAAGTTTAATTTTTGTGGGTGGTGGGTCCGACGAAATGGTCCTACACGCTAAGGTGTGAGGATTAAACAATAATGTGTCTGACGAGGAGTTTTTAAATCTAATAAATAGTTGTTCTAACAAATTCGGCACCAAACACGTCTTACTATACTCCTGGCCTATTTTCCATTTGAAAAAATCACTACATTAAAAAAAAAACAATTTCTTCACAAAATTTAAACAATTTAAGATTATGTGAAAGTTAAGCTTTACACCATAAAACGTCCTTGAGATTCGTGATTAGTAGGTCAAAATCCATAGGAAACTATTGGTCTCGTTTCTAGCTCAAGACCCATTTTTTCTTGTGAGGCTGCGTTTTAGGCATTCTAAGATGGAAAATTTGTTAAAGTGATTAAAACTGGTACACCTTATAGAGTTTTATATAAATTGTAATGACTCTTTTGAGGTATTTTTCTCGTCGCTAAAACAGAAAATGTTGCGTTCTGAAGAAAGAGTTAATTTACTTGTTGATTTTATGACCCGCATAGTTGAACAGCCTTTTTATAGAAAATATTTGCTTTTTTAATAAACCTTTCATATTTTTCTTACAATACAGTGGACTTGTGGATATTTCACATCTGTGTTAACCTTCTCTCCATCTTCCAGTAAATTCCCTCTTAAAGAACAATGTCTTCTGGTTTTTCCCTTTTTTAGCCTGCACCACTATCCGAGGACGATGATCCACGCAAAGAGCGAGGGATGAGCAACAAAATATACAAGATTTGTGCGAGGGACAGAAAAATATAAACCCCCATGCCTTCCGCAATGTAACTTAAGGGACCCTATCTATCTATAATATATTGGAGACTCAAGCTTGATTATGTCAGACTTTCTCAGTACTCCGAAGGCCTCTCCCTTCTCTTCCGTTCAGCAGCTTGAAGAAAGAAGTCCCAGCGTCTGCTGAACTAAGCATTATAATACAAATTTTAATTACGGAAACCATAAAGCCTAGTAAAATTGTATGAAACTGGAAGCAGCTACTTTGTAGTAAAACATAATCGAAGACTCGAGGGTTTTTGTGGTGAAAAAAAATGTATAGAGGGGTGTGAAAAACTTACGGAACACGCCTCATGCGCTGCGATCCAGAACAAGCATCGCTTGCAAAGGGGGGTTAAAAAAGGGTGCTCACAACGATTTTTTGGGATTATACGAGGGTGGATTGATAAGTTTCCGGCCTGACCAAGAAAAACAACGTTTTTAAGAATTTTTTTTTTTATTTCTCAACATAATCTCCTCCAAGGC
>NC_046661.1:146743407-146748260 GCF_010883055.1 Belonocnema kinseyi | reverse complement strand
AGCTATCTAAGGATGGTACTATAGAACGCCACCTCAAGGTAGGCCTAGTGGCGCCATCTCTTGGTCAGGCCGGAAACTTATCAATCCACCCTCGTAAAGTTGTTGTGCTCGTTGAACGAGGCGTTGGGAGGTCAGCGTTTCAACTCCGAAAAGCAGGTATTGCACTTCTTGTTCAAATGGCTTCAGACCCAACCATCTATATTCTTTGATACTGAAATTCAGGCTTTACCTCGTATAAGTTCACCTTCAGTGCAGAGTATACAACACCTAGAGCAATCCAATGAGTTTCCAGACTCTAAGCTCAAGTGGTATGACTGGACTAAATTTTCCGGCTGTAGTTAGTATTAATGTAGGTACTATGAATGGTGCCCAACCAGAAGTTTCGCATAAGTTACGCAATAATTTAGAGATCGAGTGAGAGAAGAATTTTCACAAAGTACCACACAAATAACATATTTTCGCTGCCCCTTTTTGATATTTTGTATACCGCATCATATTGCACTTACCATTTTATTTCTTATGTATTGTGTACACGTTACATTGTTCATATTTCATGTAATGTATATTCTGTATTAAATGCCCTGCCTGAGAGTGTAGCTTTCGTGATTGTTGTCCAAAAAAGTAAATAATGAAGATCCGATTATATATTGAAAGCGTCCTAAATTTCACGCGTCAACCGCTACAGAAGGATTAAATGTGATAAAAATCTAAGATCTTATTCTAGCGAACCGAGAATATTGACCATTCTTTTGTGAGAAGTCGATTTTGGATCATCGAGTCTGTTATACGTTAAGGTATATGCACTCTGGTGTATATATTTAGAAAAAACCTAAATCCTATATCCTTTTGTGATAAAAGATATCTGTGAGAGTTTTTGTCATTGTAATTAAAAATCAAAGTAAGAGAACGATGCTTCTGTTCCAATCTGACAGTCAGATTTCGCTAAAACGTAATAAATTAAATAAATACTGATATCAGTTTTAAAAAAACGTGTGGCTAAATCTTGTTTAACTTACTCTTATCAAATTTAAAAATTTCAAAACGACAAATATAATCCCTCCAAAGCAAGAGATAGCGACTATATTTCAGATAATATAAGCTGGTGTAGCAATGGCATATTAATTAGTTACAATAATAACCAAATTCCCAATTAATACATTAGTCAGTTTGTCCTCTAATTAAGAAAGATGAGGACTGCTTGTGCTCTGCTCTTCTCATTGGCCATTATCATGAATTCTATTGGTGAATATAATAATATAATATATCTGCAATTTAAGCAAATGTTTTTCAAGCTTCAGAAAAAATTGGAATTTTTTAGATTTAATGTGCACGGGGAGATTTTACGTGCATAAGGTGACGTGTTAACTGCCATTCTCGGTGCATGTGTATTTCTTCTTCATATAATTTTTGACGCATGTAACTGCTTTAAATGCTTCGTAACATAGGATTAGGTAAAGCTATATTGTCACTTTTAATTATTAAATAAAGGATCTTAAGCAATTACACAGTAGGAATGCGTCGTGCTGATACATAAATGCAAAAAAAAAGACGAGGTACCGCACAGTGGTCAAAAGTCGAGAAAGTATGGCCAAAATTATAAAATGTTCAGAAAATGGGTCGAATTCTGTTATTCACGGGTTTTTGGGGTCGCTCATTTCAAATCCAATGTAATAAGTTCCGAAGAAATTAAGGATCTAATATGGCGGGCTTGTATGCTAAATAAACTTTTGATTCTTTTCAAAATTAGTATAGGGGGGGGGGGTGAGTTCGGTGATTACGAGTCTGACGTTAAAAATAAAGAAAAAAAGAAACCATGAATATGACGTATGAATATGCTATGGCGGAACTTTTTAAAGGATCTTAAAGGTCATCATCTATACAAGCTTTTATTAAATATTTTTGGAGTTGACTATCTTATTGTATATATTTTTCTATCTGAAGCTTTAGAGTAATTGCAGAAATATTAAAAAATTGGACAAACAATTGATATAGTAGGGAAGATCCTATTTCATAGTGGTAAGTTTAAGTGAACATTCGGTTAAGTGTGGATGATTATAAGGTCAACATTTTTTTTTTTAATGAACATATTGGAAGAAATACGTCAAGTGAACCGACCTAAAATTATTGATTATTTTATCGGGTTGAAACTCGGATATATTATTGCACTGATATATCTAGATTAATCACCAAATCGGTTATCAATATACAGGGGCTTGAAGTTTACACTTTTTCAGGTTATGGACTTATTTGCAGCTTGACATAAAATCTGAGATTGAACTAGAAACCGCAGCTATGCGCAGCTGGTTTTTTGGTACGCAATAGAAAACAGCCTAATCCTGATCTGAAACTAAATAGTTCGGTGGAACTCAGTAGAACATTTTTTATGTTTACCAATTTATATTACTTCTTTTTCTATTTCGAGGCGATTTCAATCGACTTCACATGTTCTGTAATTTACAATCGATAAAGTCATGATTCACCAATTTCAATAATTTTGAATTACTTACAGTTCAGAGACCCCAGTGGGTACACAATTTGGCGACGACTTTACGACATCGTTACGACATCTTTACCACAACTTTACGACATCCTATGTCCATGTCTTTTCGGTGTCTTTGCGATGGCGTAAAGATATCGTCAGATCATACGACTTATTCACGATATCGTCAAGACACCTTAACAACATGGATATAGGATGTCGTAAAGTTGTCGCAAAGATGTCGTAACGATATCGTTTTTCACTTGTTTCAAATGCGTTTAATCCTCTGCCTGTGCATTCGACCGTTTTCGTCAAAAATCGTCAAATGAGACAGGTAGAGAGGGAACAACCAATAGCAGTGCTCATTTACGTGACGCGACGTGTTCGAGTTCGACAAAGCCGTATCGCATAGCCTTTTTAAGGGATGCAAGTGCCAAACTTTTAAATCATAAGCACATTATCATTGAAATAGACTCGAAGCAAAGTATCAATATTAAAGTTAAAAAATGATAAAGGAAATTTTAATTGGATAGAAAGTGACATGTATATGATCCGTAAACCATAATGTGGAACATAACCTCAAATAGAAACGTCAAATGGCACAAAATACACTTGAGAGGACGTTTTTAAACTTAAAAACGTAAAACGTTTTTAAATTTCGTTCCCGCTGGGTTATCACTTGGTTTAAAACAAAAACGCAAATCCGAAAAGATGTCGTGTCTGCAAAAATGAAAAAAGTAATAAAAAGAACAATTTTCATGTGTTAATAATACGACGTACTTTTATGCAAAGAAGAATTCATTTCTTGACATAAACAATAAAAAATTTAAGTAGTTTGATACCAAATTTTGGCCTGGATAATTTAAAATGATTATGAATCAAAATGTATCAAGTTTTTAATTTATTGTATTATTATTTTCCTTTCCTGTTACGAAAACATATTTTCTTTCTACTATTGCAATACATAATTCAAAATCTCCTTTTAGGAACAAAATTGCACAAAATCTTGAAAAAATTGCTTTAATGCACATTGTCACCTTAAATTAACTGTAAATTAAATAAATTTTTAACATTTTTACCTCTCAAATGTATCTTTTTCCATTTGACGTTTGGTTTTGAGGTTATGTTCCATATTATGGTTTTCGTATCATAAATCTGTCTCTTTTTAGGCAATTAAAAAAAATGTTGTAAGATATTCTTTAATTTCAATACTGATACTTCATTTTTAATAATTTTTATTAACCCCTTATTTATTATTCAGAAAATATTTTATTCAAAGGACCCAGGCACTTTTTTAATAGAGACGATCATGAAATTCTTACACTTAGGCTCATGTACTTAGTATATGTGAGGTGGTCACGTGGTGTAGATTACAATGGGGGAATACGCTGAGCCAGGCAGAGGTTTAATAGTATCGTGAAACGCTCACTTTCAGACTCAATTACAGAGTAAGAAAGAAGATTTTATTGTTATTAAATGTGGCAATAAAATTACAGATATACTAATGAGACGTATCTACAAGTAAAAAGCCCTAGAAAAAAAGTAATAATTTTGTGAATTTTGACGCGCGCGCGCGCGCGCGCGCGCGTGTGTGTGTGTGTGTGTGTGTGTGTGTGTGTGTGTGTGTGTGTGTGTGTGTGTGTGTGTGTGTGTGAAGAATTAAAAATAGTTAAACTTAGAAGCGACTGTTAGTTGATATTTTTTTGCTCTTTTTTGCTCTCCGAAAATATATAATACGTTACCCAAAAACTATCCCAAACTCATGCATACCCTCCTCGCGTCATCAAAAACGTTTTAGAAGTTGGAAAACCACCATGAACAATGTAAAAATGATTAAGAACTCCAAATTCATTACATCTTCCAGCGGAAGATGTTCTTTTGCATACGTTTACGTGGAAGGGTAATTTTGGAAATATTATAATGAGAGGGAAATTCTTGAGTGTCATGTAATTAATTTTGAGTCTAAAATCATTTTTACATTGTTTAGGGTGGTTTTCCAACTTTTAAAACGTTTTTGATAACGCGGGGAGGGTATGTCTGACTTAGGGATAATTTTTAGGGAACGTATTATATATTATCAGAGTGCAAAAAAGAGCAAAGAAATATCAACTAACAGTGTTTTCTAAGTTGTATTATTTGTTATGCTTTTTCTTACATATATATGTTCTGCTACCCACATTTACGTAGAAGGGTAGTTTTTCGAGGAAACGATAATGAGGGGGAAATTTTGAAGTGTAATGTACTTAATTTTGAGCTTTAAAGCATGTCTACATTTTAAACGGTGGTTTTTCAACTCTTGAAACGTTTTTAATTACAAGGAGAGGGTGTGTATGACTTAGGGAGCAAAAAAAAGAGCTAAAAAGTGTCAACTGAC
>NC_046661.1:146741786-146743307 GCF_010883055.1 Belonocnema kinseyi | reverse complement strand
TCCGATGCAATGTTCACGTAGAAGGGCAATTTTTTGATAGAGGGGAAAATTTTCAAGTGTCATATAATTAATTTGTTATTATAAATCATGTGCACATTGTTCAAGGTAGTTTTCCATCTTTTAAACCGTTTCTGATCACGAGGGGTAGGTATGTATGACTTATGGGTAGTTTTCGGGAACGTATTATATATTATTGGAGAGAGAGAAAAGAGAAAAAAATATCAACTAACAGTTTCTTCTAAGTTCGATTATTTTTAATGCTTCTTCCATACACAGTCATGTCATTAATTTGAAGCCCTAAAGCATGTTTACATTGTTGAAGGTAGTTTTCCCATTTTGAAAACGTTTTTGATCATAGGGGGTAGTTGTGTAAGACTTAGGGGTGGTTTTTTGGGAAACTTAATATATATCATAGAACAAAAAAAAGCAAAAAGGCGACGCTGAGTGGACGGACATCAAATTTGATTAATAATTATTATTTTAATATTTTTGTTCCTTATGTTGCTCTAAATTTTATTCTCAGCTACTCTGAAAAATGTATCGTATAATTACAACCCCATTTACAACTCAAGATGTTCCAACATACGATAGTGCACTTGAGAAAACATTTAATCCTGTGTTTCTTGTTTTAGAATTAAGTTCACAATCCACGTCCAAGCCTGATGGTGACCCTGATCCTCGTCTTCCTGGTTCTGGACCTTCTTCTCCTGCTAGACCTCATCCTTCTCCCGAATCTCGACAATCTATTGAGTCCCAAGTTCGTGTCAGGTCCAGATCTCCTTCCGTAAGAAATCATTTTTCTGCTGGGACTGTACCACCTGCCGAGTCCTCTCTTCGTATCAGGTTCAAGATGTCTGTTCTCAAGCAAAATTTTCCAAGGGTACTTGGATATAAATTTGATGAACTCGCATTTATTCGCCTCAGTCCTTATAACAATCTGAATCGGACATTCGAACTTCGAAGATACGTTTTTCCTCCCGATAAACCAATTCGATTGAGAAAGACAAATTTGGATCTTCTGCAAATGCCAACCGAAGAACAAATTGTATTATCAACGACCAATGGTGATGCCTTGGCATTATTGGAAAAAATGTCAATCGGAAACACGGTTCTTCGCGGATTATTTGAACCTTCTTCTGCGCGGGCAAGACGGGTGAAAATAAACATGGATAGCGGCGAGGTTGAAGGATTGTCCACAGTAGAAATCGCAGAATGTCCAACAGGCAACATGTCAATCAGAAAAAAATATAGAGTGTATCGTATCTGAACCACGATTCTTCATACCGTCAATGAAAATATTTTAAAAGTGCTCGCGAGTGCCTCAGATCTAGCGCTTCATGCTGGGTCTTTATCCTCAAACTGGCTTCATGCTAATAGACTTTTTATCTTTTTCCATTATAAAACCATTAAGTCTATAAGGCGTAATTGTGGGTCCGGATGCAATAAGGGCACATAAAATTTTTTCGTGCGAAAACGAAGTCCCCTGGAGGCTTTAGAAAAAATTTTCGAATTTTAATTTTC